>NW_027590736.1:0-190286 GCF_964213995.1 Mustelus asterias
GGCGGGGTGTGTAGTATAAATCTGGGCGGGGTGTGTAGTATAAACCTGGGCGGGGTGTGTAGTATAAATCTGGGCGGGGTGTGTAGTATAAACCTGGGCGAGGGGGTGTAGTATAAACCTGGGCGGGGTGTGTAGTATAAACCTGGGCGAGGGGGTGTAGTATAAACCTGGGCGGGGTGTGTAGTATAAACCTGGGCGGGGTGTGTAGTATAAATCTGGGCGGGGTGTGTAGTATAAACCTGGGCGGGGTGTGTAGTATAAATCTGGGCGGGGTGTGTAGTATAAACCTGGGCGAGGGGGTGTAGTATAAACCTGGGCGGGGTGTGTAGTATAAATCTGGGCGGGGGGTGTAGTATAAACCTGGGCGGGGTGTGTAGTATAAATCTGGGCGGGGTGTGTAGTATAAACCTGGGCGAGGGGGTGTAGTATAAACCTGGGCGGGGGGTGTAGTATAAACCTGGGCGGGGTGTGTAGTATAAACCTGGGCGGGGTGTGTAGTATAAACCTGGGCGGGGTGTGTAGTATAAACCTGGGCGGGGGTGTAGAATAAACCTGGGCGAGGGGGTGTAGTATAAACCTGGGCGGGGTGTGTAGTATAAACCTGGGCGGGGTGTGTAGTATAAACCTGGGCGAGGGGGTGTAGTATAAACCTGGGCGGGGTGTGTAGTATAAACCTGGGCGGGGTGTGTAGTATAAACCTGGGCGGGGTGTGTAGTATAAACCTGGGCGAGGGGGTGTAGTATAAACCTGGGCGGGGTGTGTAGTATAAACCTGGGCGGGGTGTGTAGTATAAACCTGGGCGAGGGGGTGTCGTATAAACCTGGGCGGGGTGTGTAGTATAAACCTGGGCGGGGTGTGTAGTATAAACCTGGGCGGGGTGTGTAGTATAAACCTGGGCGGGGTGTGTAGTATAAACCTGGGCGAGGGGGTGTAGTATAAACCTGGGCGGGGGTGTAGTATAAACCTGGGCGGGGTGTGTAGTATAAACCTGGGCGGGGTGTGTAGTATAAACCTGGGCGGGGGGGAGTAGTATAAACCTGGGCGGGGGTGTAGTATAAACCTGGGCGGGGGGTGTAGTATAAACCTGGGTGGGGGGGGTGTAGTATAAACCTGGGCGGGGGGGGTGTCGTATAAACCTGGGCGGGGGGGTGTAATATAAACCTGGGCTGGGGGGGGGGGTTGTAGTATCAACCTGCGGGGGGGGTGTAGTATAAACCTGGGCGGGGGGTGTAGTATAAACCTGGGCGGGGTGGGGGGGTGTACTATAAACCTGGGTGGGGGTGTGTAGCATAAACCTGGGCGGGGGGTGTAGTATAAACCTGGGCGGGGGCTGTAGTATAAATCTGGGCGGGGTGTGTAGTATAAACCTGGGCGAGGGGGTGTAGTATAAACCTGGGCGGGGTGTGTAGTATAAACCTGGGCGAGGGGGTGTAGTATAAACCTGGGCGGGGTGTGTAGTATAAACCTGGGCGGGGTGTGTAGTATAAATCTGGGCGGGGTGTGTAGTATAAACCTGGGCGGGGTGTGTAGTATAAATCTGGGCGGGGTGTGTAGTATAAACCTGGGCGAGGGGGTGTAGTATAAACCTGGGCGGGGTGTGTAGTATAAATCTGGGCGGGGGGTGTAGTATAAACCTGGGCGGGGTGTGTAGTATAAATCTGGGCGGGGTGTGTAGTATAAACCTGGGCGAGGGGGTGTAGTATAAACCTGGGCGGGGGGTGTAGTATAAACCTGGGCGGGGTGTGTAGTATAAACCTGGGCGGGGTGTGTAGTATAAACCTGGGCGGGGTGTGTAGTATAAACCTGGGCGGGGGTGTAGAATAAACCTGGGCGAGGGGGTGTAGTATAAACCTGGGCGGGGTGTGTAGTATAAACCTGGGCGGGGTGTGTAGTATAAACCTGGGCGAGGCGGTGTAGTATAAACCTGGGCGGGGTGTGTAGTATAAACCTGGGCGGGGTGTGTAGTATAAACCTGGGCGGGGTGTGTAGTATAAACCTGGGCGAGGGGGTGTAGTATAAACCTGGGCGGGGTGTGTAGTATAAACCTGGGCGGGGTGTGTAGTATAAACCTGGGCGAGGGGGTGTCGTATAAACCTGGGCGGGGTGTGTAGTATAAACCTGGGCGGGGTGTGTAGTATAAACCTGGGCGGGGTGTGTAGTATAAACCTGGGCGGGGTGTGTAGTATAAACCTGGGCGAGGGGGTGTAGTATAAACCTGGGCGGGGGTGTAGTATAAACCTGGGCGGGGTGTGTAGTATAAACCTGGGCGGGGTGTGTAGTATAAACCTGGGCGGGGGGGAGTAGTATAAACCTGGGCGGGGGTGTAGTATAAACCTGGGCGGGGGGTGTAGTATAAACCTGGGTGGGGGGGGTGTAGTATAAACCTGGGCGGGGGGGGTGTCGTATAAACCTGGGCGGGGGGGTGTAATATAAACCTGGGCTGGGGGGGGGGGTTGTAGTATCAACCTGCGGGGGGGGTGTAGTATAAACCTGGGCGGGGGGTGTAGTATAAACCTGGGCGGGGTGGGGGGGTGTACTATAAACCTGGGTGGGGGTGTGTAGCATAAACCTGGGCGGGGGGTGTAGTATAAACCTGGGCGGGGGCTGTAGTATAAACCTGGGTGGGGGGGGGTGTAGTATAAACCTGGGCGGGGGGGGTGTCGTATAAACCTGGGCGGGGGTGTGTAATATAAACCTGGGCCAGGGGGGGGGGTTGTCGTATAAACCTGCGGGGGGGTGTAGTATAAACCTGGGTGGGGGGGTGTAGTATAAACCTGGGCGGGGTGTGTAGTATAAACCTGGGCGGGGGGTGTAGTATAAACCTGGGCGGGGGTGTGTAGCATAAACCTGGGTGGGGGGCTGTAGTATAAACCTGGGCGGGGGGTGTAGTATATACCTGGGTGGGGGGTGCAGTATAAACCTGGGCGGGGGGTGTAGTATAAACCTGGCCGGGGGGGGGGTGTAGTATAAACCTGGGCGGGGGGGTGTAGTGTAAACCTGGGCGGGGGGGTGTAGTGTAAACCTGGGCGGGGGGTGAAGTATAAACCTGGGGGGCGGTGTAGCATAAATCTAGGTGGGGGGTGTAGTATAAACATGGACGGGGGGGTGTAGGATAAACCTGGGCGGGGGCTGTAGTATAAACCTGTGCGGGGGGGGTGTAGTATAAACCTGGGCGGGGGGGTGTAGTATTAACCTGGGCGGGGGGTGTAGTATAAATCTGGGCGGGGGCTGTAGTATAAACCTGGGCGGGTGGGGGGGTGTAGTATAAATCTGGGCGGGGGGTGTGTAGTATAAACCTGGGCGGGGGGGTGTAGTATAAACATGGGTGGGGGGGCTGTAGTATAAACCTGGGCAGGGGGGTGTAGTATAAACCTGGGTCGGGGGGGTGTAGTATAAACCTGGGCGGGGGGGTGTGTAGTATTAACCTGGGTGGGGGTGTGTAGCATAAACCTGGGCGGGGGGGGTAGTATAAACCTGGGCGGGGTGGGTGTGTAGTATAAACCTGGGCGGGGGGGTGTAGTATAAACCTTGGCGGGGGGGGTGTAGTATAAACCTGGGCGGGGGGGGAGTAGTATAAACCTTGGCGGGGGGGTTGTAGTATAAACCTGGGTGGGGTGGGTGCAGTGTAAACCTGGGTGGGGGGGTGTAGTATAAACCTGGTTGGGGGGGGTGTAGGACAAACCTGGGCGGGGTGGGTGCAGTGTAAACCTGGGTGGGGGGGTGTAGTATGAACCTGGGTGGGGGGGTGTGGCATAAACCTGGTCGGGGGGGAGTAGTATAAACCTCGGCGGGGGGGAGTCGTATAAACCTGGACGCAGTGGGTGTAGTATAAGCCTGGGCGGGCGGGGGTGTAGTACAAACCTCGGCGGGGTGTGTAGTATAAATCTGGGTGGGGTGTGTGTAGTATAAACCTGGGTGGGGGGGGTGTAGTTTAAACCTGGGCGGGGGGTGTAGTATAAACCTGGGCGGGGGGCTGTGTAGTATTAACCTGGGTGGGGGTGGGTGTTGCATAAACCTGGGTGGGGGGGGTGTGTAGTATAAACCTGGGCGGGGGGGTGTAGTATAAACCTTGGCGGGGGGGTGTAGTATAAACCTGGGCGGGGGTGTGTAGTATAAACCTTGGCGGGGGGGGTTGTAGTATAAACCTGGGTGGGGTGGGTGCAGTGTAAACCTGGGTGGGGGGGTGTAGTTTAAACCTGGGTGGGGGGGGTGTAGTACAAACCTGGGCGGGGTGGGTGCAGTGTAAACCTGGGTGGGGGGCTGTAGTATAAACATGGGCGGGGGGGGTGTAGTATAAACCTGGGCGGGGGGTGTAGTATAAACCTGGGCGGGGTGGGTGTATTATAAACCTGAGCGGGGGGGGTGTAGTATAAACCTGGGCGGGGAGTGTAGTATAAACCTGGGCGGGTGGTGTAGTATAAACCTGGGCGGGGGGGTGTAGTATAAACCTCGGCGGGTGGTGTAGTATAAACCTGGGCGGGGGGGATGTATTATAAACCTGGGCGGGGGGTTGCAGTATAAACCTGGGCGGGGGGGAGTAGTATAAACGTGTGCGGGAAGGGTGCAGTATAAACCTGGGCGGGGGGGTGCAGTATAAACCTGGGCGGGGGGGTGCAGTATAAACCTGGGTGGGGGGGTGTAGTATAAACCTGGGCGCGGTGGGTGTAGTATAAGCCTGGGCGGGCGGGGGTGTAGTATAAACCTGGGCGGGGGGTGTAGTATAAACCTGGGTGGGGGGCTGTAGTATAAACCTGGGCGGGGGGGTCTCGTATAAACCCGGGCGGGGGGGTGTAATATAAACCTGGGCCGGGGGGAGGTTGTAGTATAAACCTGCGGGGGGGTGTAGTATAAACCTGGGCGGGGGGTGTAGTATAAACCTGGGCGGGGGTGTGTAGCATAGACCTGGGCAGGGGGTGTAGTATAAACCTGGGCGGGGGGTGTAGTATAAACCTGGGTGGGGGGTGCAGTATAAACCTGGGCGGGGGGTGTAGTATAAACCTGGGCGGGGGGGGCGTAGTATAAAAATGGGCCGGGAGGGGGTGTAGTATAAACCTGGGCGGGGGGGGGGGTGTAGTATAAACCTGGGCGGGGGGGTGCAGTGTAAACCTGGGTGGGGCGTGTAGTATAAACCTGGGGGGGGGTGTAGTATAAATCTGGGTGGGGGGTGTCGTATAAACATGGACGGGGGGGTGTAGTATAATCCTGGGCGGGGGCTGTAGTATAAATCTGGGCGGGGGGTGTAGTATAAACCTGTGCGGGGGGGTGTAGTATAAACCTGGGCGGGGTGTGTAGTATAAACCTGGGCGGGGGGGTGTAGTATAAATCTGGGCGGGGGGTGTAGTATAAACCTGTGCGGGGGGCTGTAGTATAAACCTGGGCGGGGTGTGTAGTATAAACCTGGGCGGGGGGGTGTAGTATAAACTTGGGCGGGGGGTGTAGTATAAATCTGGGCGGGGGGTGTAGTATAAACCTGTGCGGGGGGGTGTAGTATAAACGTGGGCGGGGGGGTGTAGTATAAATCTGGGCGGGGGGTGTAGTATAAACCTGGGCGGGTGGGGGGGTGTAGTATAAACCTGGGCGGGGGGTGTAGTATAAACTTGGGCGGGGTGTGTGTAGTATAAACCTGGGCGGGGGGGTGTAGTATAAACCTGGGTGGGGGGGGTGTAGTATAAACCTGGGCGGGGAGTGTGTAGTATAAACCTGGGCGGGGGGGTGTAGTATAAACCTGGGTGGGGGGGGTGTAGTATAAACCTGGGCGGGGGGGTGTAGTATAAACCTGGGTGGGGGGGGGTGTAGTATAAAACTGGGCGGGGGGTGTAGTATAAACCTGGGCGGGGGGGTGTGTAGTATTAACCTGGGTGGGGGGGGTGTAGCATAAACCTGGGCGGGGGGGGTAGTATAAACCTGGGCGGGGTGGGTGTGTAGTATAAACCTGGGCGGGGTGGGTGTAGTATAAACCTGGGCGGGGGGAGTGTAGTATAAACCTGGGCGGGTGGTGTAGTATAAACCTGGGCGGGGGGGTGTAGTATAAACCTGGGCGGGGGGGATGTATTATAAACCTGGGCGGGGGGTTGCAGTATAAACCTGGGCGGGGGGTGTAGTATAAACCTGGGCGGGGGGGACTAGTATAAACCTGGGCGGGAAGGGTGCAGTATAAACCTGTTTGGGGGGGTGTAGTATAAACCTGGGCGCGGTGGGTGTAGTATAAGCCTGGGCGGGCGGGGGTGTAGTATAAACCTGGGCGGGGGGTGTAGTATAATCCTGGGTGGGGGGGTGTAGTATAAACCTGGGCGGGGGGGGTCTCGTATAAACCTGGGCGGGGGGGTGTAATATAAACCTGGGCCGGGGGGAGGTTGTAGTATAAACCTGCGGGGGGGTGTAGTATAAACCTGGGCGGGGGGTGTAGTATAAACCTGGGCGGGGTGGGGGGGTGTAGTATAAACCTGGGCGGGGGTGTGCAGCATAGACCTGGGCGGGGGGTGTAGTATAAACCTGGGCGGGGGGTGTAGTATAAACCTGGGCAGGGGGTGTAGTATAAACCTGGGCGGGGGGTGTAGTATAAACCTGGGCGGGGGGTGTAGTATAAACCTGGGCAGGGGGTGTAGTATAAACCTGGGCGGGGGGGTGTAGTATAAACCTGGGTGGGGGGTGCAGTATAAACCTGGGCAGGGGGTGTAGTATAAACCTGGGCGGGGGGGGTGTAGTATAAAAATGGGCCGGGGAGGGGGTGTAGTATGAACCTGGGCGGGGGGGGGGGGTGTAGTATAAACCTGGGCGGGGGGGTGTAGTGTAAACCTGGGCGGGGGGTGTAGTAGAAACCTGGGGGGGGGGTGTAGTATAAATCTGGGTGGGGGGTGTCGTATTAACATGGACGGGGGGGTGTAGTATAAACCTGGGCGGGGGCTGTAGTATAAACCTGGGCGGGGGGTGTAGTATAAACCTGGGTGGGGGGCTGTAGTATAAACCTGGGCGGGGGGGTGTAGTATAAGCCTGGGCGGGCGGGGGTGTAGTATAAACCTGGGCGGGGGGTGTAGTATAAACCTGGGTGGGGGGCTGTAGTATAAACCTGGGCGGGGGGGTCTCGTATAAACCCGGGCGGGGGGGTGTAATATAAACCTGGGCCGGGGGGAGGTTGTAGTATAAACCTGCGGGGGGGTGTAGTATAAACCTGGGCGGGGGGTGTAGTATAAACCTGGGCGGGGGTGTGTAGCATAGACCTGGGCAGGGGGTGTAGTATAAACCTGGGCGGGGGGTGTAGTATAAACCTGGGTGGGGGGTGCAGTATAAACCTGGGCGGGGGGTGTAGTATAAACCTGGGCGGGGGGGGCGTAGTATAAAAATGGGCCGGGAGGGGGTGTAGTATAAACCTGGGCGGGGGGGGGGGGTGTAGTATAAACCTGGGCGGGGGGGTGCAGTGTAAACCTGGGTGGGGCGTGTAGTATAAACCTGGGGGGGGGTGTAGTATAAATCTGGGTGGGGGGTGTCGTATAAACATGGACGGGGGGGTGTAGTATAATCCTGGGCGGGGGCTGTAGTATAAATCTGGGCGGGGGGTGTAGTATAAACCTGTGCGGGGGGGTGTAGTATAAACCTGGGCGGGGTGTGTAGTATAAACCTGGGCGGGGGGGTGTAGTATAAATCTGGGCGGGGGGTGTAGTATAAACCTGTGCGGGGGGCTGTAGTATAAACCTGGGCGGGGTGTGTAGTATAAACCTGGGCGGGGGGGTGTAGTATAAACTTGGGCGGGGGGTGTAGTATAAATCTGGGCGGGGGGTGTAGTATAAACCTGTGCGGGGGGGTGTAGTATAAACGTGGGCGGGGGGGTGTAGTATAAATCTGGGCGGGGGGTGTAGTATAAACCTGGGCGGGTGGGGGGGTGTAGTATAAACCTGGGCGGGGGGTGTAGTATAAACTTGGGCGGGGTGTGTGTAGTATAAACCTGGGCGGGGGGGTGTAGTATAAACCTGGGTGGGGGGGGTGTAGTATAAACCTGGGCGGGGAGTGTGTAGTATAAACCTGGGCGGGGGGGTGTAGTATAAACCTGGGTGGGGGGGGTGTAGTATAAACCTGGGCGGGGGGGTGTAGTATAAACCTGGGTGGGGGGGGGTGTAGTATAAAACTGGGCGGGGGGTGTAGTATAAACCTGGGCGGGGGGGTGTGTAGTATTAACCTGGGTGGGGGGGGTGTAGCATAAACCTGGGCGGGGGGGGTAGTATAAACCTGGGCGGGGTGGGTGTGTAGTATAAACCTGGGCGGGGTGGGTGTAGTATAAACCTGGGCGGGGGGAGTGTAGTATAAACCTGGGCGGGTGGTGTAGTATAAACCTGGGCGGGGGGGTGTAGTATAAACCTGGGCGGGGGGGATGTATTATAAACCTGGGCGGGGGGTTGCAGTATAAACCTGGGCGGGGGGTGTAGTATAAACCTGGGCGGGGGGGACTAGTATAAACCTGGGCGGGAAGGGTGCAGTATAAACCTGTTTGGGGGGGTGTAGTATAAACCTGGGCGCGGTGGGTGTAGTATAAGCCTGGGCGGGCGGGGGTGTAGTATAAACCTGGGCGGGGGGTGTAGTATAATCCTGGGTGGGGGGGTGTAGTATAAACCTGGGCGGGGGGGGTCTCGTATAAACCTGGGCGGGGGGGTGTAATATAAACCTGGGCCGGGGGGAGGTTGTAGTATAAACCTGCGGGGGGGTGTAGTATAAACCTGGGCGGGGGGTGTAGTATAAACCTGGGCGGGGTGGGGGGGTGTAGTATAAACCTGGGCGGGGGTGTGCAGCATAGACCTGGGCGGGGGGTGTAGTATAAACCTGGGCGGGGGGTGTAGTATAAACCTGGGCAGGGGGTGTAGTATAAACCTGGGCGGGGGGTGTAGTATAAACCTGGGCGGGGGGTGTAGTATAAACCTGGGCAGGGGGTGTAGTATAAACCTGGGCGGGGGGGTGTAGTATAAACCTGGGTGGGGGGTGCAGTATAAACCTGGGCAGGGGGTGTAGTATAAACCTGGGCGGGGGGGGTGTAGTATAAAAATGGGCCGGGGAGGGGGTGTAGTATGAACCTGGGCGGGGGGGGGGGGTGTAGTATAAACCTGGGCGGGGGGGTGTAGTGTAAACCTGGGCGGGGGGTGTAGTAGAAACCTGGGGGGGGGGTGTAGTATAAATCTGGGTGGGGGGTGTCGTATTAACATGGACGGGGGGGTGTAGTATAAACCTGGGCGGGGGCTGTAGTATAAACCTGGGCGGGGGGTGTAGTATAAACCTGTGCGGGGGGGTGTAGTATAAATCTGGGCGGGGGGTGTAGAATTAACCTGGGCGGGTGGGGGGGTGTAGTATAAACCTGGGCGGGGGGTGTAGTATAAACTTGGGCGGGGGGTGTGTAGTATAAACCTGGGCGGGGGGTGTAGTATAAACCTAGGTGGGGGGGGTGTAGTATAAAACTGGGCGGGGGGTGTAGTATAAACCTGGGCGGGGGGGTGTGTAGTATTAACCTAGGTGGGGTGGGTGCAGTATAAACCTGGGCGGGGGGGTGTAGTATAAACCTTGGCGGGGGGGGGTGTAGTATAAACCTGGGCGGGGGGGTGTAGTATAAACCTTGGGGGGGGGGGTTGTAGTATAAACCTGGGTGGTGCGGGTGTAGTACAAACCTGGGCGGGGTGGGTGCAGTGTAAACCTGGGTGGGGGGTGTAGTATAAACCTGTGCGGGGTGGGTGCAGTATAAACCTGAGCGGGGCGGGTGTAGTATAAACCTGGGCGGGTGGTGTAGTATAAAGCTGGGGGGGTGGGGGGTGTAGTATAAACCTGAGTGGGGGGGGGGTGTAGTATCAACCTGGGCGGGGTGGGTGTAGTATAAACCTGGGCGGGGGGAGTGTAGTATAAACCTGGGCGGGTGGTGTAGTATAAACCTGGGCGGGGGGGTGTAGTATAAACCTGGGCGGGGGGTGTAGTATCAACCTGGGCGGGGTGGGTGTAGTATAAACCTGGGCGGGGGGAGTGTAGTATAAACCTGGGCGGGTGGTGTAGTATAAACCTGGGCGGGGGGGTGTAGTATAAACCTGGGCGGGGGGGACGTATTATAAACCTGGGCGGGGGGTTGCAGTATAAACCTGGGCGTGGGGGGTGTAGTATAAACCTGGGCAGGGGGTGTAGTATAAAACTGGGCGGGGGGTGTAGTATAAACCTGGACGCGGTGGGTGTAGTATAAGCCTGGGCGGGCGGGGGTGTAGTATAAACCTGGGCGGGGGGTGTAGTGTAAATCTGGGTGGGGGGGGTGTAGTATAAACCTGGGCGGGGGGGGGTGTCGTATAAACCTGGGCGGGGGGGTGTAATATAAACCTGGGCGGTGTGGGGGGGTGTAGTATAAACCTGGGCGGGGGTGTGTAGCATAAACCTGGGCGGGGGGTGCAATATAAACCTGAGCGGGGGGTGTAGTATAAACCTGGGTGGGGGTGTGTAGTATAAACCTGGGCGGGGTGTGTAGTATAAACCTGGGCGGGGAGTGTAGTGTAAACCTGGGCGGGGGGTGTAGTAGAAACCTGGGGGGGGGGTGTAGTATAAATCTGGGTGGGGGGTGTCGTATTAACATGGACGGGGGGGTGTAGTATAAACCTGGGCGGGGGCTGTAGTATAAACCTGGGCGGGGGGTGTAGTATAAACCTGGGTGGGGGGCTGTAGTATAAACCTGGGCGGGGGGGTGTAGTATAAGCCTGGGCGGGCGGGGGTGTAGTATAAACCTGGGCGGGGGGTGTAGTATAAACCTGGGTGGGGGGCTGTAGTATAAACCTGGGCGGGGGGGTCTCGTATAAACCCGGGCGGGGGGGTGTAATATAAACCTGGGCCGGGGGGAGGTTGTAGTATAAACCTGCGGGGGGGTGTAGTATAAACCTGGGCGGGGGGTGTAGTATAAACCTGGGCGGGGGTGTGTAGCATAGACCTGGGCAGGGGGTGTAGTATAAACCTGGGCGGGGGGTGTAGTATAAACCTGGGTGGGGGGTGCAGTATAAACCTGGGCGGGGGGTGTAGTATAAACCTGGGCGGGGGGGGCGTAGTATAAAAATGGGCCGGGAGGGGGTGTAGTATAAACCTGGGCGGGGGGGGGGGGGTGTAGTATAAACCTGGGCGGGGGGGTGCAGTGTAAACCTGGGTGGGGCGTGTAGTATAAACCTGGGGGGGGGTGTAGTATAAATCTGGGTGGGGGGTGTCGTATAAACATGGACGGGGGGGTGTAGTATAATCCTGGGCGGGGGCTGTAGTATAAATCTGGGCGGGGGGTGTAGTATAAACCTGTGCGGGGGGGTGTAGTATAAACCTGGGCGGGGTGTGTAGTATAAACCTGGGCGGGGGGGTGTAGTATAAATCTGGGCGGGGGGTGTAGTATAAACCTGTGCGGGGGGCTGTAGTATAAACCTGGGCGGGGTGTGTAGTATAAACCTGGGCGGGGGGGTGTAGTATAAACTTGGGCGGGGGGTGTAGTATAAATCTGGGCGGGGGGTGTAGTATAAACCTGTGCGGGGGGGTGTAGTATAAACGTGGGCGGGGGGGTGTAGTATAAATCTGGGCGGGGGGTGTAGTATAAACCTGGGCGGGTGGGGGGGTGTAGTATAAACCTGGGCGGGGGGTGTAGTATAAACTTGGGCGGGGTGTGTGTAGTATAAACCTGGGCGGGGGGGTGTAGTATAAACCTGGGTGGGGGGGGTGTAGTATAAACCTGGGCGGGGAGTGTGTAGTATAAACCTGGGCGGGGGGGTGTAGTATAAACCTGGGTGGGGGGGGTGTAGTATAAACCTGGGCGGGGGGGTGTAGTATAAACCTGGGTGGGGGGGGGTGTAGTATAAAACTGGGCGGGGGGTGTAGTATAAACCTGGGCGGGGGGGTGTGTAGTATTAACCTGGGTGGGGGGGGTGTAGCATAAACCTGGGCGGGGGGGGTAGTATAAACCTGGGCGGGGTGGGTGTGTAGTATAAACCTGGGCGGGGTGGGTGTAGTATAAACCTGGGCGGGGGGAGTGTAGTATAAACCTGGGCGGGTGGTGTAGTATAAACCTGGGCGGGGGGGTGTAGTATAAACCTGGGCGGGGGGGATGTATTATAAACCTGGGCGGGGGGTTGCAGTATAAACCTGGGCGGGGGGTGTAGTATAAACCTGGGCGGGGGGGACTAGTATAAACCTGGGCGGGAAGGGTGCAGTATAAACCTGTTTGGGGGGGTGTAGTATAAACCTGGGCGCGGTGGGTGTAGTATAAGCCTGGGCGGGCGGGGGTGTAGTATAAACCTGGGCGGGGGGTGTAGTATAATCCTGGGTGGGGGGGTGTAGTATAAACCTGGGCGGGGGGGGTCTCGTATAAACCTGGGCGGGGGGGTGTAATATAAACCTGGGCCGGGGGGAGGTTGTAGTATAAACCTGCGGGGGGGTGTAGTATAAACCTGGGCGGGGGGTGTAGTATAAACCTGGGCGGGGTGGGGGGGTGTAGTATAAACCTGGGCGGGGGTGTGCAGCATAGACCTGGGCGGGGGGTGTAGTATAAACCTGGGCGGGGGGTGTAGTATAAACCTGGGCAGGGGGTGTAGTATAAACCTGGGCGGGGGGTGTAGTATAAACCTGGGCGGGGGGTGTAGTATAAACCTGGGCAGGGGGTGTAGTATAAACCTGGGCGGGGGGGTGTAGTATAAACCTGGGTGGGGGGTGCAGTATAAACCTGGGCAGGGGGTGTAGTATAAACCTGGGCGGGGGGGGTGTAGTATAAAAATGGGCCGGGGAGGGGGTGTAGTATGAACCTGGGCGGGGGGGGGGGGTGTAGTATAAACCTGGGCGGGGGGGTGTAGTGTAAACCTGGGCGGGGGGTGTAGTAGAAACCTGGGGGGGGGGTGTAGTATAAATCTGGGTGGGGGGTGTCGTATTAACATGGACGGGGGGGTGTAGTATAAACCTGGGCGGGGGCTGTAGTATAAACCTGGGCGGGGGGTGTAGTATAAACCTGTGCGGGGGGGTGTAGTATAAATCTGGGCGGGGGGTGTAGAATTAACCTGGGCGGGTGGGGGGGTGTAGTATAAACCTGGGCGGGGGGTGTAGTATAAACTTGGGCGGGGGGTGTGTAGTATAAACCTGGGCGGGGGGGTGTAGTATAAACCTGGGTGGGGGGGGTGTAGTATAAACCTGGGCGGGGGGTGTAGTATAAACCTAGGTGGGGGGGGTGTAGTATAAAACTGGGCGGGGGGTGTAGTATAAACCTGGGCGGGGGGGTGTGTAGTATTAACCTAGGTGGGGTGGGTGCAGTATAAACCTGGGCGGGGGGGTGTAGTATAAACCTTGGCGGGGGGGGGTGTAGTATAAACCTGGGCGGGGGGGTGTAGTATAAACCTTGGGGGGGGGGGTTGTAGTATAAACCTGGGTGGTGCGGGTGTAGTACAAACCTGGGCGGGGTGGGTGCAGTGTAAACCTGGGTGGGGGGTGTAGTATAAACCTGTGCGGGGTGGGTGCAGTATAAACCTGAGCGGGGCGGGTGTAGTATAAACCTGGGCGGGTGGTGTAGTATAAACCTGGGGGGGTGGGGGGTGTAGTATAAACCTGAGTGGGGGGGGGGTGTAGTATCAACCTGGGCGGGGTGGGTGTAGTATAAACCTGGGCGGGGGGAGTGTAGTATAAACCTGGGCGGGTGGTGTAGTATAAACCTGGGCGGGGGGGTGTAGTATAAACCTGGGCGGGGGGTGTAGTATCAACCTGGGCGGGGTGGGTGTAGTATAAACCTGGGCGGGGGGAGTGTAGTATAAACCTGGGCGGGTGGTGTAGTATAAACCTGGGCGGGGGGGTGTAGTATAAACCTGGGCGGGGGGGACGTATTATAAACCTGGGCGGGGGGGGTGTAGTATAAACCTGGGCGGGGTGTGTAGTATAAACCTGGGCGGGGTGTGTAGTATAAATCTGGGCGGGGTGTGTAGTATAAACCTGGGCGGGGTGTGTAGTATAAATCTGGGCGGGGTGTGTAGTATAAACCTGGGCGAGGGGGTGTAGTATAAATCTGGGCGGGGTGTGTAGTATAAATCTGGGCGGGGTGTGTAGTATAAACCTGGGCGAGGGGGTGTAGTATAAACCTGGGCGGGGTGTGTAGTATAAACCTGGGCGAGGGGGTGTAGTATAAACCTGGGCGGGGTGTGTAGTATAAACCTGGGCGAGGGGGTGTAGTATAAACCTGGGCGGGGTGTGTAGTATAAACCTGGGCGAGGGGGTGTAGTATAAACCTGGGCGGGGTGTGCAGTATAAACCTGGGCGAGGGGGTGTAGTATAAACCTGGGCGGGGTGTGTAGTATAAACCTGGGCGGGGTGTGTAGTATAAACCTGGGCGAGGGGGTGTAGTATAAACCTGGGCGGGGTGTGTAGTATAAACCTGGGCGGGGTGTGTAGTATAAATCTGGGCGGGGTGTGTAGTATAAACCTGGGCGGGGTGTGTAGTATAAATCTGGGCGGGGTGTGTAGTATAAACCTGGGCGAGGGGGTGTAGTATAAACCTGGGCGGGGTGTGTAGTATAAACCTGGGCGGGGTGTGTAGTATAAATCTGGGCGGGGTGTGTAGTATAAATCTGGGCGGGGTGTGTAGTATAAACCTGGGCGGGGAGTGTAGTATAAACCTGGGCGAGGGGGTGTAGTATAAACCTGGGCGGGGTGTGTAGTATAAACCTGGGCGGGGTGTGTAGTATAAATCTGGGCGGGGTGTGTAGTATAAACCTGGGCGGGGTGTGTAGTATAAATCTGGGCGGGGTGTGTAGTATAAACCTGGGCGAGGGGGTGTAGTATAAACCTGGGCGGGGTGTGTAGTATAAACCTGGGCGAGGGGGTGTAGTATAAACCTGGGCGGGGTGTGTAGTATAAACCTGGGCGGGGTGTGTAGTATAAATCTGGGCGGGGTGTGTAGTATAAACCTGGGCGGGGTGTGTAGTATAAATCTGGGCGGGGTGTGTAGTATAAACCTGGGCGAGGGGGTGTAGTATAAACCTGGGCGGGGTGTGTAGTATAAATCTGGGCGGGGGGTGTAGTATAAACCTGGGCGGGGTGTGTAGTATAAATCTGGGCGGGGTGTGTAGTATAAACCTGGGCGAGGGGGTGTAGTATAAACCTGGGCGGGGGGTGTAGTATAAACCTGGGCGGGGTGTGTAGTATAAACCTGGGCGGGGTGTGTAGTATAAACCTGGGCGGGGTGTGTAGTATAAACCTGGGCGGGGGTGTAGAATAAACCTGGGCGAGGGGGTGTAGTATAAACCTGGGCGGGGTGTGTAGTATAAACCTGGGCGGGGTGTGTAGTATAAACCTGGGCGAGGGGGTGTAGTATAAACCTGGGCGGGGTGTGTAGTATAAACCTGGGCGGGGTGTGTAGTATAAACCTGGGCGGGGTGTGTAGTATAAACCTGGGCGAGGGGGTGTAGTATAAACCTGGGCGGGGTGTGTAGTATAAACCTGGGCGGGGTGTGTAGTATAAACCTGGGCGAGGGGGTGTCGTATAAACCTGGGCGGGGTGTGTAGTATAAACCTGGGCGGGGTGTGTAGTATAAACCTGGGCGGGGTGTGTAGTATAAACCTGGGCGGGGTGTGTAGTATAAACCTGGGCGAGGGGGTGTAGTATAAACCTGGGCGGGGGTGTAGTATAAACCTGGGCGGGGTGTGTAGTATAAACCTGGGCGGGGTGTGTAGTATAAACCTGGGCGGGGGGGAGTAGTATAAACCTGGGCGGGGGTGTAGTATAAACCTGGGCGGGGGGTGTAGTATAAACCTGGGTGGGGGGGGTGTAGTATAAACCTGGGCGGGGGGGGTGTCGTATAAACCTGGGCGGGGGGGTGTAATATAAACCTGGGCTGGGGGGGGGGGTTGTAGTATCAACCTGCGGGGGGGGTGTAGTATAAACCTGGGCGGGGGGTGTAGTATAAACCTGGGCGGGGTGGGGGGGTGTACTATAAACCTGGGTGGGGGTGTGTAGCATAAACCTGGGCGGGGGGTGTAGTATAAACCTGGGCGGGGGCTGTAGTATAAATCTGGGCGGGGTGTGTAGTATAAACCTGGGCGAGGGGGTGTAGTATAAACCTGGGCGGGGTGTGTAGTATAAACCTGGGCGAGGGGGTGTAGTATAAACCTGGGCGGGGTGTGTAGTATAAACCTGGGCGGGGTGTGTAGTATAAATCTGGGCGGGGTGTGTAGTATAAACCTGGGCGGGGTGTGTAGTATAAATCTGGGCGGGGTGTGTAGTATAAACCTGGGCGAGGGGGTGTAGTATAAACCTGGGCGGGGTGTGTAGTATAAATCTGGGCGGGGGGTGTAGTATAAACCTGGGCGGGGTGTGTAGTATAAATCTGGGCGGGGTGTGTAGTATAAACCTGGGCGAGGGGGTGTAGTATAAACCTGGGCGGGGGGTGTAGTATAAACCTGGGCGGGGTGTGTAGTATAAACCTGGGCGGGGTGTGTAGTATAAACCTGGGCGGGGTGTGTAGTATAAACCTGGGCGGGGGTGTAGAATAAACCTGGGCGAGGGGGTGTAGTATAAACCTGGGCGGGGTGTGTAGTATAAACCTGGGCGGGGTGTGTAGTATAAACCTGGGCGAGGCGGTGTAGTATAAACCTGGGCGGGGTGTGTAGTATAAACCTGGGCGGGGTGTGTAGTATAAACCTGGGCGGGGTGTGTAGTATAAACCTGGGCGAGGGGGTGTAGTATAAACCTGGGCGGGGTGTGTAGTATAAACCTGGGCGGGGTGTGTAGTATAAACCTGGGCGAGGGGGTGTCGTATAAACCTGGGCGGGGTGTGTAGTATAAACCTGGGCGGGGTGTGTAGTATAAACCTGGGCGGGGTGTGTAGTATAAACCTGGGCGGGGTGTGTAGTATAAACCTGGGCGAGGGGGTGTAGTATAAACCTGGGCGGGGGTGTAGTATAAACCTGGGCGGGGTGTGTAGTATAAACCTGGGCGGGGTGTGTAGTATAAACCTGGGCGGGGGGGAGTAGTATAAACCTGGGCGGGGGTGTAGTATAAACCTGGGCGGGGGGTGTAGTATAAACCTGGGTGGGGGGGGTGTAGTATAAACCTGGGCGGGGGGGGTGTCGTATAAACCTGGGCGGGGGGGTGTAATATAAACCTGGGCTGGGGGGGGGGGTTGTAGTATCAACCTGCGGGGGGGGTGTAGTATAAACCTGGGCGGGGGGTGTAGTATAAACCTGGGCGGGGTGGGGGGGTGTACTATAAACCTGGGTGGGGGTGTGTAGCATAAACCTGGGCGGGGGGTGTAGTATAAACCTGGGCGGGGGCTGTAGTATAAACCTGGGTGGGGGGGGGTGTAGTATAAACCTGGGCGGGGGGGGTGTCGTATAAACCTGGGCGGGGGTGTGTAATATAAACCTGGGCCAGGGGGGGGGGTTGTCGTATAAACCTGCGGGGGGGTGTAGTATAAACCTGGGTGGGGGGGTGTAGTATAAACCTGGGCGGGGTGTGTAGTATAAACCTGGGCGGGGGGTGTAGTATAAACCTGGGCGGGGGTGTGTAGCATAAACCTGGGTGGGGGGCTGTAGTATAAACCTGGGCGGGGGGTGTAGTATATACCTGGGTGGGGGGTGCAGTATAAACCTGGGCGGGGGGTGTAGTATAAACCTGGCCGGGGGGGGGGTGTAGTATAAACCTGGGCGGGGGGGTGTAGTGTAAACCTGGGCGGGGGGGTGTAGTGTAAACCTGGGCGGGGGGTGAAGTATAAACCTGGGGGGCGGTGTAGCATAAATCTAGGTGGGGGGTGTAGTATAAACATGGACGGGGGGGTGTAGGATAAACCTGGGCGGGGGCTGTAGTATAAACCTGTGCGGGGGGGGTGTAGTATAAACCTGGGCGGGGGGGTGTAGTATTAACCTGGGCGGGGGGTGTAGTATAAATCTGGGCGGGGGCTGTAGTATAAACCTGGGCGGGTGGGGGGGTGTAGTATAAATCTGGGCGGGGGGTGTGTAGTATAAACCTGGGCGGGGGGGTGTAGTATAAACATGGGTGGGGGGGCTGTAGTATAAACCTGGGCAGGGGGGTGTAGTATAAACCTGGGTCGGGGGGGTGTAGTATAAACCTGGGCGGGGGGGTGTGTAGTATTAACCTGGGTGGGGGTGTGTAGCATAAACCTGGGCGGGGGGGGTAGTATAAACCTGGGCGGGGTGGGTGTGTAGTATAAACCTGGGCGGGGGGGTGTAGTATAAACCTTGGCGGGGGGGGTGTAGTATAAACCTGGGCGGGGGGGGAGTAGTATAAACCTTGGCGGGGGGGTTGTAGTATAAACCTGGGTGGGGTGGGTGCAGTGTAAACCTGGGTGGGGGGGTGTAGTATAAACCTGGTTGGGGGGGGTGTAGGACAAACCTGGGCGGGGTGGGTGCAGTGTAAACCTGGGTGGGGGGGTGTAGTATGAACCTGGGTGGGGGGGTGTGGCATAAACCTGGTCGGGGGGGAGTAGTATAAACCTCGGCGGGGGGGAGTCGTATAAACCTGGACGCAGTGGGTGTAGTATAAGCCTGGGCGGGCGGGGGTGTAGTACAAACCTCGGCGGGGTGTGTAGTATAAATCTGGGTGGGGTGTGTGTAGTATAAACCTGGGTGGGGGGGGTGTAGTTTAAACCTGGGCGGGGGGTGTAGTATAAACCTGGGCGGGGGGCTGTGTAGTATTAACCTGGGTGGGGGTGGGTGTTGCATAAACCTGGGTGGGGGGGGTGTGTAGTATAAACCTGGGCGGGGGGGTGTAGTATAAACCTTGGCGGGGGGGTGTAGTATAAACCTGGGCGGGGGTGTGTAGTATAAACCTTGGCGGGGGGGGTTGTAGTATAAACCTGGGTGGGGTGGGTGCAGTGTAAACCTGGGTGGGGGGGTGTAGTTTAAACCTGGGTGGGGGGGGTGTAGTACAAACCTGGGCGGGGTGGGTGCAGTGTAAACCTGGGTGGGGGGCTGTAGTATAAACATGGGCGGGGGGGGTGTAGTATAAACCTGGGCGGGGGGTGTAGTATAAACCTGGGCGGGGTGGGTGTATTATAAACCTGAGCGGGGGGGGTGTAGTATAAACCTGGGCGGGGAGTGTAGTATAAACCTGGGCGGGTGGTGTAGTATAAACCTGGGCGGGGGGGTGTAGTATAAACCTCGGCGGGTGGTGTAGTATAAACCTGGGCGGGGGGGATGTATTATAAACCTGGGCGGGGGGTTGCAGTATAAACCTGGGCGGGGGGGAGTAGTATAAACGTGTGCGGGAAGGGTGCAGTATAAACCTGGGCGGGGGGGTGCAGTATAAACCTGGGCGGGGGGGTGCAGTATAAACCTGGGTGGGGGGGTGTAGTATAAACCTGGGCGCGGTGGGTGTAGTATAAGCCTGGGCGGGCGGGGGTGTAGTATAAACCTGGGCGGGGGGTGTAGTATAAACCTGGGTGGGGGGCTGTAGTATAAACCTGGGCGGGGGGGTCTCGTATAAACCCGGGCGGGGGGGTGTAATATAAACCTGGGCCGGGGGGAGGTTGTAGTATAAACCTGCGGGGGGGTGTAGTATAAACCTGGGCGGGGGGTGTAGTATAAACCTGGGCGGGGGTGTGTAGCATAGACCTGGGCAGGGGGTGTAGTATAAACCTGGGCGGGGGGTGTAGTATAAACCTGGGTGGGGGGTGCAGTATAAACCTGGGCGGGGGGTGTAGTATAAACCTGGGCGGGGGGGGCGTAGTATAAAAATGGGCCGGGAGGGGGTGTAGTATAAACCTGGGCGGGGGGGGGGGTGTAGTATAAACCTGGGCGGGGGGGTGCAGTGTAAACCTGGGTGGGGCGTGTAGTATAAACCTGGGGGGGGGTGTAGTATAAATCTGGGTGGGGGGTGTCGTATAAACATGGACGGGGGGGTGTAGTATAATCCTGGGCGGGGGCTGTAGTATAAATCTGGGCGGGGGGTGTAGTATAAACCTGTGCGGGGGGGTGTAGTATAAACCTGGGCGGGGTGTGTAGTATAAACCTGGGCGGGGGGGTGTAGTATAAATCTGGGCGGGGGGTGTAGTATAAACCTGTGCGGGGGGCTGTAGTATAAACCTGGGCGGGGTGTGTAGTATAAACCTGGGCGGGGGGGTGTAGTATAAACTTGGGCGGGGGGTGTAGTATAAATCTGGGCGGGGGGTGTAGTATAAACCTGTGCGGGGGGGTGTAGTATAAACGTGGGCGGGGGGGTGTAGTATAAATCTGGGCGGGGGGTGTAGTATAAACCTGGGCGGGTGGGGGGGTGTAGTATAAACCTGGGCGGGGGGTGTAGTATAAACTTGGGCGGGGTGTGTGTAGTATAAACCTGGGCGGGGGGGTGTAGTATAAACCTGGGTGGGGGGGGTGTAGTATAAACCTGGGCGGGGAGTGTGTAGTATAAACCTGGGCGGGGGGGTGTAGTATAAACCTGGGTGGGGGGGGTGTAGTATAAACCTGGGCGGGGGGGTGTAGTATAAACCTGGGTGGGGGGGGGTGTAGTATAAAACTGGGCGGGGGGTGTAGTATAAACCTGGGCGGGGGGGTGTGTAGTATTAACCTGGGTGGGGGGGGTGTAGCATAAACCTGGGCGGGGGGGGTAGTATAAACCTGGGCGGGGTGGGTGTGTAGTATAAACCTGGGCGGGGTGGGTGTAGTATAAACCTGGGCGGGGGGAGTGTAGTATAAACCTGGGCGGGTGGTGTAGTATAAACCTGGGCGGGGGGGTGTAGTATAAACCTGGGCGGGGGGGATGTATTATAAACCTGGGCGGGGGGTTGCAGTATAAACCTGGGCGGGGGGTGTAGTATAAACCTGGGCGGGGGGGACTAGTATAAACCTGGGCGGGAAGGGTGCAGTATAAACCTGTTTGGGGGGGTGTAGTATAAACCTGGGCGCGGTGGGTGTAGTATAAGCCTGGGCGGGCGGGGGTGTAGTATAAACCTGGGCGGGGGGTGTAGTATAATCCTGGGTGGGGGGGTGTAGTATAAACCTGGGCGGGGGGGGTCTCGTATAAACCTGGGCGGGGGGGTGTAATATAAACCTGGGCCGGGGGGAGGTTGTAGTATAAACCTGCGGGGGGGTGTAGTATAAACCTGGGCGGGGGGTGTAGTATAAACCTGGGCGGGGTGGGGGGGTGTAGTATAAACCTGGGCGGGGGTGTGCAGCATAGACCTGGGCGGGGGGTGTAGTATAAACCTGGGCGGGGGGTGTAGTATAAACCTGGGCAGGGGGTGTAGTATAAACCTGGGCGGGGGGTGTAGTATAAACCTGGGCGGGGGGTGTAGTATAAACCTGGGCAGGGGGTGTAGTATAAACCTGGGCGGGGGGGTGTAGTATAAACCTGGGTGGGGGGTGCAGTATAAACCTGGGCAGGGGGTGTAGTATAAACCTGGGCGGGGGGGGTGTAGTATAAAAATGGGCCGGGGAGGGGGTGTAGTATGAACCTGGGCGGGGGGGGGGGGTGTAGTATAAACCTGGGCGGGGGGGTGTAGTGTAAACCTGGGCGGGGGGTGTAGTAGAAACCTGGGGGGGGGGTGTAGTATAAATCTGGGTGGGGGGTGTCGTATTAACATGGACGGGGGGGTGTAGTATAAACCTGGGCGGGGGCTGTAGTATAAACCTGGGCGGGGGGTGTAGTATAAACCTGGGTGGGGGGCTGTAGTATAAACCTGGGCGGGGGGGTGTAGTATAAGCCTGGGCGGGCGGGGGTGTAGTATAAACCTGGGCGGGGGGTGTAGTATAAACCTGGGTGGGGGGCTGTAGTATAAACCTGGGCGGGGGGGTCTCGTATAAACCCGGGCGGGGGGGTGTAATATAAACCTGGGCCGGGGGGAGGTTGTAGTATAAACCTGCGGGGGGGTGTAGTATAAACCTGGGCGGGGGGTGTAGTATAAACCTGGGCGGGGGTGTGTAGCATAGACCTGGGCAGGGGGTGTAGTATAAACCTGGGCGGGGGGTGTAGTATAAACCTGGGTGGGGGGTGCAGTATAAACCTGGGCGGGGGGTGTAGTATAAACCTGGGCGGGGGGGGCGTAGTATAAAAATGGGCCGGGAGGGGGTGTAGTATAAACCTGGGCGGGGGGGGGGGGTGTAGTATAAACCTGGGCGGGGGGGTGCAGTGTAAACCTGGGTGGGGCGTGTAGTATAAACCTGGGGGGGGGTGTAGTATAAATCTGGGTGGGGGGTGTCGTATAAACATGGACGGGGGGGTGTAGTATAATCCTGGGCGGGGGCTGTAGTATAAATCTGGGCGGGGGGTGTAGTATAAACCTGTGCGGGGGGGTGTAGTATAAACCTGGGCGGGGTGTGTAGTATAAACCTGGGCGGGGGGGTGTAGTATAAATCTGGGCGGGGGGTGTAGTATAAACCTGTGCGGGGGGCTGTAGTATAAACCTGGGCGGGGTGTGTAGTATAAACCTGGGCGGGGGGGTGTAGTATAAACTTGGGCGGGGGGTGTAGTATAAATCTGGGCGGGGGGTGTAGTATAAACCTGTGCGGGGGGGTGTAGTATAAACGTGGGCGGGGGGGTGTAGTATAAATCTGGGCGGGGGGTGTAGTATAAACCTGGGCGGGTGGGGGGGTGTAGTATAAACCTGGGCGGGGGGTGTAGTATAAACTTGGGCGGGGTGTGTGTAGTATAAACCTGGGCGGGGGGGTGTAGTATAAACCTGGGTGGGGGGGGTGTAGTATAAACCTGGGCGGGGAGTGTGTAGTATAAACCTGGGCGGGGGGGTGTAGTATAAACCTGGGTGGGGGGGGTGTAGTATAAACCTGGGCGGGGGGGTGTAGTATAAACCTGGGTGGGGGGGGGTGTAGTATAAAACTGGGCGGGGGGTGTAGTATAAACCTGGGCGGGGGGGTGTGTAGTATTAACCTGGGTGGGGGGGGTGTAGCATAAACCTGGGCGGGGGGGGTAGTATAAACCTGGGCGGGGTGGGTGTGTAGTATAAACCTGGGCGGGGTGGGTGTAGTATAAACCTGGGCGGGGGGAGTGTAGTATAAACCTGGGCGGGTGGTGTAGTATAAACCTGGGCGGGGGGGTGTAGTATAAACCTGGGCGGGGGGGATGTATTATAAACCTGGGCGGGGGGTTGCAGTATAAACCTGGGCGGGGGGTGTAGTATAAACCTGGGCGGGGGGGACTAGTATAAACCTGGGCGGGAAGGGTGCAGTATAAACCTGTTTGGGGGGGTGTAGTATAAACCTGGGCGCGGTGGGTGTAGTATAAGCCTGGGCGGGCGGGGGTGTAGTATAAACCTGGGCGGGGGGTGTAGTATAATCCTGGGTGGGGGGGTGTAGTATAAACCTGGGCGGGGGGGGTCTCGTATAAACCTGGGCGGGGGGGTGTAATATAAACCTGGGCCGGGGGGAGGTTGTAGTATAAACCTGCGGGGGGGTGTAGTATAAACCTGGGCGGGGGGTGTAGTATAAACCTGGGCGGGGTGGGGGGGTGTAGTATAAACCTGGGCGGGGGTGTGCAGCATAGACCTGGGCGGGGGGTGTAGTATAAACCTGGGCGGGGGGTGTAGTATAAACCTGGGCAGGGGGTGTAGTATAAACCTGGGCGGGGGGTGTAGTATAAACCTGGGCGGGGGGTGTAGTATAAACCTGGGCAGGGGGTGTAGTATAAACCTGGGCGGGGGGGTGTAGTATAAACCTGGGTGGGGGGTGCAGTATAAACCTGGGCAGGGGGTGTAGTATAAACCTGGGCGGGGGGGGTGTAGTATAAAAATGGGCCGGGGAGGGGGTGTAGTATGAACCTGGGCGGGGGGGGGGGGTGTAGTATAAACCTGGGCGGGGGGGTGTAGTGTAAACCTGGGCGGGGGGTGTAGTAGAAACCTGGGGGGGGGGTGTAGTATAAATCTGGGTGGGGGGTGTCGTATTAACATGGACGGGGGGGTGTAGTATAAACCTGGGCGGGGGCTGTAGTATAAACCTGGGCGGGGGGTGTAGTATAAACCTGTGCGGGGGGGTGTAGTATAAATCTGGGCGGGGGGTGTAGAATTAACCTGGGCGGGTGGGGGGGTGTAGTATAAACCTGGGCGGGGGGTGTAGTATAAACTTGGGCGGGGGGTGTGTAGTATAAACCTGGGCGGGGGGTGTAGTATAAACCTAGGTGGGGGGGGTGTAGTATAAAACTGGGCGGGGGGTGTAGTATAAACCTGGGCGGGGGGGTGTGTAGTATTAACCTAGGTGGGGTGGGTGCAGTATAAACCTGGGCGGGGGGGTGTAGTATAAACCTTGGCGGGGGGGGGTGTAGTATAAACCTGGGCGGGGGGGTGTAGTATAAACCTTGGGGGGGGGGGTTGTAGTATAAACCTGGGTGGTGCGGGTGTAGTACAAACCTGGGCGGGGTGGGTGCAGTGTAAACCTGGGTGGGGGGTGTAGTATAAACCTGTGCGGGGTGGGTGCAGTATAAACCTGAGCGGGGCGGGTGTAGTATAAACCTGGGCGGGTGGTGTAGTATAAAGCTGGGGGGGTGGGGGGTGTAGTATAAACCTGAGTGGGGGGGGGGTGTAGTATCAACCTGGGCGGGGTGGGTGTAGTATAAACCTGGGCGGGGGGAGTGTAGTATAAACCTGGGCGGGTGGTGTAGTATAAACCTGGGCGGGGGGGTGTAGTATAAACCTGGGCGGGGGGTGTAGTATCAACCTGGGCGGGGTGGGTGTAGTATAAACCTGGGCGGGGGGAGTGTAGTATAAACCTGGGCGGGTGGTGTAGTATAAACCTGGGCGGGGGGGTGTAGTATAAACCTGGGCGGGGGGGACGTATTATAAACCTGGGCGGGGGGTTGCAGTATAAACCTGGGCGTGGGGGGTGTAGTATAAACCTGGGCAGGGGGTGTAGTATAAAACTGGGCGGGGGGTGTAGTATAAACCTGGACGCGGTGGGTGTAGTATAAGCCTGGGCGGGCGGGGGTGTAGTATAAACCTGGGCGGGGGGTGTAGTGTAAATCTGGGTGGGGGGGGTGTAGTATAAACCTGGGCGGGGGGGGGTGTCGTATAAACCTGGGCGGGGGGGTGTAATATAAACCTGGGCGGTGTGGGGGGGTGTAGTATAAACCTGGGCGGGGGTGTGTAGCATAAACCTGGGCGGGGGGTGCAATATAAACCTGAGCGGGGGGTGTAGTATAAACCTGGGTGGGGGTGTGTAGTATAAACCTGGGCGGGGTGTGTAGTATAAACCTGGGCGGGGAGTGTAGTGTAAACCTGGGCGGGGGGTGTAGTAGAAACCTGGGGGGGGGGTGTAGTATAAATCTGGGTGGGGGGTGTCGTATTAACATGGACGGGGGGGTGTAGTATAAACCTGGGCGGGGGCTGTAGTATAAACCTGGGCGGGGGGTGTAGTATAAACCTGGGTGGGGGGCTGTAGTATAAACCTGGGCGGGGGGGTGTAGTATAAGCCTGGGCGGGCGGGGGTGTAGTATAAACCTGGGCGGGGGGTGTAGTATAAACCTGGGTGGGGGGCTGTAGTATAAACCTGGGCGGGGGGGTCTCGTATAAACCCGGGCGGGGGGGTGTAATATAAACCTGGGCCGGGGGGAGGTTGTAGTATAAACCTGCGGGGGGGTGTAGTATAAACCTGGGCGGGGGGTGTAGTATAAACCTGGGCGGGGGTGTGTAGCATAGACCTGGGCAGGGGGTGTAGTATAAACCTGGGCGGGGGGTGTAGTATAAACCTGGGTGGGGGGTGCAGTATAAACCTGGGCGGGGGGTGTAGTATAAACCTGGGCGGGGGGGGCGTAGTATAAAAATGGGCCGGGAGGGGGTGTAGTATAAACCTGGGCGGGGGGGGGGGGGTGTAGTATAAACCTGGGCGGGGGGGTGCAGTGTAAACCTGGGTGGGGCGTGTAGTATAAACCTGGGGGGGGGTGTAGTATAAATCTGGGTGGGGGGTGTCGTATAAACATGGACGGGGGGGTGTAGTATAATCCTGGGCGGGGGCTGTAGTATAAATCTGGGCGGGGGGTGTAGTATAAACCTGTGCGGGGGGGTGTAGTATAAACCTGGGCGGGGTGTGTAGTATAAACCTGGGCGGGGGGGTGTAGTATAAATCTGGGCGGGGGGTGTAGTATAAACCTGTGCGGGGGGCTGTAGTATAAACCTGGGCGGGGTGTGTAGTATAAACCTGGGCGGGGGGGTGTAGTATAAACTTGGGCGGGGGGTGTAGTATAAATCTGGGCGGGGGGTGTAGTATAAACCTGTGCGGGGGGGTGTAGTATAAACGTGGGCGGGGGGGTGTAGTATAAATCTGGGCGGGGGGTGTAGTATAAACCTGGGCGGGTGGGGGGGTGTAGTATAAACCTGGGCGGGGGGTGTAGTATAAACTTGGGCGGGGTGTGTGTAGTATAAACCTGGGCGGGGGGGTGTAGTATAAACCTGGGTGGGGGGGGTGTAGTATAAACCTGGGCGGGGAGTGTGTAGTATAAACCTGGGCGGGGGGGTGTAGTATAAACCTGGGTGGGGGGGGTGTAGTATAAACCTGGGCGGGGGGGTGTAGTATAAACCTGGGTGGGGGGGGGTGTAGTATAAAACTGGGCGGGGGGTGTAGTATAAACCTGGGCGGGGGGGTGTGTAGTATTAACCTGGGTGGGGGGGGTGTAGCATAAACCTGGGCGGGGGGGGTAGTATAAACCTGGGCGGGGTGGGTGTGTAGTATAAACCTGGGCGGGGTGGGTGTAGTATAAACCTGGGCGGGGGGAGTGTAGTATAAACCTGGGCGGGTGGTGTAGTATAAACCTGGGCGGGGGGGTGTAGTATAAACCTGGGCGGGGGGGATGTATTATAAACCTGGGCGGGGGGTTGCAGTATAAACCTGGGCGGGGGGTGTAGTATAAACCTGGGCGGGGGGGACTAGTATAAACCTGGGCGGGAAGGGTGCAGTATAAACCTGTTTGGGGGGGTGTAGTATAAACCTGGGCGCGGTGGGTGTAGTATAAGCCTGGGCGGGCGGGGGTGTAGTATAAACCTGGGCGGGGGGTGTAGTATAATCCTGGGTGGGGGGGTGTAGTATAAACCTGGGCGGGGGGGGTCTCGTATAAACCTGGGCGGGGGGGTGTAATATAAACCTGGGCCGGGGGGAGGTTGTAGTATAAACCTGCGGGGGGGTGTAGTATAAACCTGGGCGGGGGGTGTAGTATAAACCTGGGCGGGGTGGGGGGGTGTAGTATAAACCTGGGCGGGGGTGTGCAGCATAGACCTGGGCGGGGGGTGTAGTATAAACCTGGGCGGGGGGTGTAGTATAAACCTGGGCAGGGGGTGTAGTATAAACCTGGGCGGGGGGTGTAGTATAAACCTGGGCGGGGGGTGTAGTATAAACCTGGGCAGGGGGTGTAGTATAAACCTGGGCGGGGGGGTGTAGTATAAACCTGGGTGGGGGGTGCAGTATAAACCTGGGCAGGGGGTGTAGTATAAACCTGGGCGGGGGGGGTGTAGTATAAAAATGGGCCGGGGAGGGGGTGTAGTATGAACCTGGGCGGGGGGGGGGGGTGTAGTATAAACCTGGGCGGGGGGGTGTAGTGTAAACCTGGGCGGGGGGTGTAGTAGAAACCTGGGGGGGGGGTGTAGTATAAATCTGGGTGGGGGGTGTCGTATTAACATGGACGGGGGGGTGTAGTATAAACCTGGGCGGGGGCTGTAGTATAAACCTGGGCGGGGGGTGTAGTATAAACCTGTGCGGGGGGGTGTAGTATAAATCTGGGCGGGGGGTGTAGAATTAACCTGGGCGGGTGGGGGGGTGTAGTATAAACCTGGGCGGGGGGTGTAGTATAAACTTGGGCGGGGGGTGTGTAGTATAAACCTGGGCGGGGGGGTGTAGTATAAACCTGGGTGGGGGGGGTGTAGTATAAACCTGGGCGGGGGGTGTAGTATAAACCTAGGTGGGGGGGGTGTAGTATAAAACTGGGCGGGGGGTGTAGTATAAACCTGGGCGGGGGGGTGTGTAGTATTAACCTAGGTGGGGTGGGTGCAGTATAAACCTGGGCGGGGGGGTGTAGTATAAACCTTGGCGGGGGGGGGTGTAGTATAAACCTGGGCGGGGGGGTGTAGTATAAACCTTGGGGGGGGGGGTTGTAGTATAAACCTGGGTGGTGCGGGTGTAGTACAAACCTGGGCGGGGTGGGTGCAGTGTAAACCTGGGTGGGGGGTGTAGTATAAACCTGTGCGGGGTGGGTGCAGTATAAACCTGAGCGGGGCGGGTGTAGTATAAACCTGGGCGGGTGGTGTAGTATAAACCTGGGGGGGTGGGGGGTGTAGTATAAACCTGAGTGGGGGGGGGGTGTAGTATCAACCTGGGCGGGGTGGGTGTAGTATAAACCTGGGCGGGGGGAGTGTAGTATAAACCTGGGCGGGTGGTGTAGTATAAACCTGGGCGGGGGGGTGTAGTATAAACCTGGGCGGGGGGTGTAGTATCAACCTGGGCGGGGTGGGTGTAGTATAAACCTGGGCGGGGGGAGTGTAGTATAAACCTGGGCGGGTGGTGTAGTATAAACCTGGGCGGGGGGGTGTAGTATAAACCTGGGCGGGGGGGACGTATTATAAACCTGGGCGGGGGGTTGCAGTATAAACCTGGGCGTGGGGGGTGTAGTATAAACCTGGGCAGGGGGTGTAGTATAAAACTGGGCGGGGGGTGTAGTATAAACCTGGACGCGGTGGGTGTAGTATAAGCCTGGGCGGGCGGGGGTGTAGTATAAACCTGGGCGGGGGGTGTAGTGTAAATCTGGGTGGGGGGGGTGTAGTATAAACCTGGGCGGGGGGGGGGTGTCGTATAAACCTGGGCGGGGGGGTGTAATATAAACCTGGGCGGTGTGGGGGGGTGTAGTATAAACCTGGGCGGGGGTGTGTAGCATAAACCTGGGCGGGGGGTGCAATATAAACCTGAGCGGGGGGTGTAGTATAAACCTGGGTGGGGGATGCAGTATAAACCTGGGCGGGGGGTGTACTATAAACCTGGGCGGGGGGGGGGGTGTAGAATTAAAATGGGCCGGGGAGGGGGTGTTGTATAAACCTGGGCGGGGGTGTGTAGTATAAACCTGGGCGGGGGGGTGTAGTGTTAACCTGGGCGGGGGGTGTAGTATAAACCTGGGCGGGGGGATGTATTATAAATCTGGGCGGGAGGTTGCAGTATAAACCTGGGCGGGGGGGGTGTAGTATGAACCTGGGCCGGGGAGTGTAGAATAAACCTGGGCGGGGGGGGTGTAGTATAAACCTGGGCAGGGGGTGTAGTATAAACCTGGGCGCGGTGGGTGTAGTATAAGACTGGGCGGGCGGGGGTGCAGTATAAACCTGGGCGGGGGGTATAGTATAAACCTGGGTGGGGTGGTGTAGTATAAACCTGGGCGGGGTGGTCTCGTATAAAACTGGGCGGGGGGGTGTAATATAAACCTGGGCCGGGGGGAGGTTGTAGTATAAACCTGCGGGGGGGTATAGTATAAACCTGGGCGGAGGGTGTAGTATAAACCTGGGTGGGGGGGTGTAATATAAACCTGGTCGGGGTGGTCTCGTATAAAACTGGGCGGGGGGGTGTAATATAAACCTGGGCCGGGGGGAGGTTGTAGTATAAACCTGCGGGGGGGTGTAGTATAAACCTGGGCGGGGGGTGTAGTATAAACCTGGGCGGGGTGGGGGGGTGTAGTATAAACCTGGGCGGGGGTGTGTAGCATAGACCTGGGTGGGGGGTGTAGTATTAACCTGGGCGGGTGGTGTAGTATAAACCTGGGTGAGGGGTGCAGTATAAACCTGGGCGGGGGGTGTAGTATAAACCTGGGCGGGGGGGGGGCGTAGTATAAAAATGGGCCGGGGAGGGGGTGTAGTATAAACCTGGGCGGGGGGGGGTGTAGTATAAACCTGGGCGGGGGGGTGTAGTGTAAACCTGGGCGGGGGGTGTAGTATAAACCTTGGGGGGGGGTGTAGTATAAATCTGGGTGGGGCGTGTCGTATAAACATGGACGGGGGGGTGTAGTATAAACCTGGGCGGGGGGGTGTAGTATAAACCTGGGCGGGGGGCTTGTAGTATAAACCTGGGCGGGGGGGTTGTAGTATTAACCTGGGCGGGGGGGTGTAGTATAAACCTGGGCGGGGGGGGTGTAGTATAAACCTGGGCGGGGGGGGTGTAGTATAAACCTGGGCCGGGGGGTGTAGTATAAACCTGTGCGGGGGGGTGTAGTATAAACCTGGGCGGGGGGGTGTAGTATAAACCTGGGCGGGGGGGTGTAGTATAAACCTGGGCGGGGGGGTGTAGTATAAATCTGGGCGGGGGGTGTAGAATAAACCTGGGCGGGTGGGGGGGTGTAGTATAAACCTGGGCGGGGGGTGTAGTATAAACTTGGGCGGGGGGTGTGTAGTATAAACCTGGGCGGGGGGGTGTAGTATAAACCTGGGTGGGGGGGGTGTAATATAAACCTGGGCGGGGGGTGTAGTATAAACCTAGGTGGGGGGGGTGTAGTATAAACCTGGGCGGGGGGGTGTGTAGTATTAACCTAGGTGGGGTGGGTGCAGTATAAACCTGGGCGGGGGGGTGTAGTATAAACCTTGGCGGGGGGGGGTGTAGTATAAACCTGGGCGGGGGGGTGTAGTATAAACCTTGGGGGGGGGGGGTTGTAGTATAAACCTGGGTGGTGCGGGTGTAGTACAAACCTGGGCGGGGTGGGTGCAGTGTAAACCTGGGTGGGGGGTGTAGTATAAACCTGTGCGGGGTGGGTGCAGTATAAACCTGAGCGGGGGGGGTGTAGTATAAACCTGGGCGGGTGGTGTAGTATAAACCTGGGCGGGGGGGGGGGTGTAGTATAAACCTGAGTGGGGGGGGGGTGTAGTATCAACCTGGGCGGGGTGGGTGTAGTATAAACCTGGGCGGGGGGAGTGTAGTATAAACCTGGGCGGGTGGTGTAGTATAAACCTGGGCGGGGGGGTGTAGTATAAACCTGGGCGGGGGGTGTAGTATCAACCTGGGCGGGGTGGGTGTAGTATAAACCTGGGCGGGGGGAGTGTAGTATAAACCTGGGCGGGTGGTGTAGTATAAACCTGGGCGGGGGGGTGTAGTATAAACCTGGGCGGGGGGGACGTATTATAAACCTGGGCGGGGGGTTGCAGTATAAACCTGGGCGTGGGGGGTGTAGTATAAACCTGGGCAGGGGGTGTAGTATAAAACTGGGCGGGGGGTGTAGTATAAACCTGGGCAGGGGGTGTAGTATAAAACTGGGCGGGGGTGTAGTATAAACCTGGACGCGGTGGGTGTAGTATAAGCCTGGGCGGGCGGGGGTGTAGTATAAACCTGGGCGGGGGGTGTAGTGTAAATCTGGGTGGGGTGTGTAGTATAAACCTGGGCGGGGTGTGTAGTATAAACCTGGGCGGGGTGTGTAGTATAAACCTGGGCGGGGTGTGTAGTATAAACCTGGGCGGGGTGTGTAGTATAAACCTGGGCGGGGGTGTGTAGTATAAACCTGGGCGGGGTGTGTAGTATAAACCTGGGCGGGGTGTGTAGTATAAACCTGGGCGGGGGTGTAGTATAAACCTGGGCGGGGTGTGTAGTATAAACCTGGGCGGGGTGTGTAGTATAAACCTGGGCGGGTGTGTAGTATAAACCTGGGCGGGGTGTGTAGTATAAACCTGGGCGGGGTGTGTAGTATAAACCTGGGCGGGGTGTGTAGTATAAACCTGGGCGGGGGTGTAGTATAAACCTGGGCGGGGTGTGTAGTATAAACCTGGGCGGGGTGTGTAGTATAAACCTGGGCGGGGTGTGTAGTATAAACCTGGGCGGGGTGTGTAGTATAAACCTGGGCGGGGTGTGTAGTATAAACCTGGGCGGGGTGTGTAGTATAAACCTGGGCGGGGTGTGTAGTATAAACCTGGGCGGGGTGTGTAGTATAAACCTGGGCGGGTGTAGTATAAACCTGGGCGGGGGGGGGTGTCGTATAAACCTGGGCGGGGGGGGTGTAATATAAACCTGGGCGGTGTGGGGGGGTGTAGTATAAACCTGGGCGGGGGTGTGTAGCATAAACCTGGGCGGGGGGTGCAATATAAACCTGAGCGGGGGGTGTAGTATAAACCTGGGTGGGGGGTGCAGTATAAACCTGGGCGGGGGGTGTACTATAAACCTGGGCGGGGGGGGGATGTAGTATTAAAATGGGCCGGGGAGGGGGTGTTGTATAAACCTGGGCGGGGGTGTGTAGTATAAACCTGGGCGGGGGGGTGTAGTGTTAACCTGGGCGGGGGGTGTAGTATAAACCTGGGCGGGGGGATGTATTATAAATCTGGGCGGGAGGTTGCAGTATAAACCTGGGCGGGGTGGGTGTAGTATGAACCTGGGCCGGGGAGTGTAGAATAAACCTGGGCGGGGGGGGTGTAGTATAAACCTGGGCAGGGGGTGTAGTATAAACCTGGGCGCGGTGGGTGTAGTATAAGACTGGGCGGGCGGGGGTGTAGTATAAACCTGGGCGGGGGGTATAGTATAAACCTGGGTGGGGTGGTGTAGTATAAACCTGGGCGGGGTGGTCTCGTATAAAACTGGGCGGGGGGGTGTAATATAAACCTGGGCCGGGGGGGAGGTTGTAGTATAAACCTGCAGGGGGGTGTAGTATAAACCTGGGCGGAGGGTGTAGTATAAACCTGGGTGGGGGGGTGTAATATAAACCTGGGCGGGGTGGTCTCGTATAAAACTGGGCGGGGGGGTGTAATATAAACCTGGGCCGGGGGGAGGTTGTAGTATAAACCTGCGGGGGGGTGTAGTATAAACCTGGGCGGGGGGTGTAGTATAAACCTGGGCGGGGTGGGGGGGTGTAGTATAAACCTGGGCGGGGGTGTGTAGCATAGACCTGGGTGGGGGGTGTAGTATTAACCTGGGCGGGGGGTGTAGTATAAACCTGGGTGAGGGGTGCAGTATAAACCTGGGCGGGGGGTGTAGTATAAACCTGGGCGGGGGGGGGGCGTAGTATAAAAATGGGCCGGGGAGGGGGTGTAGTATAAACCTGGGCGGGGGGGGGGTGTAGTATAAACCTGGGCGGGGGGGTGTAGTGTAAACCTGGGCGGGGGGTGTAGTATAAACCTTGGGGGGGGGGTGTAGTATAAATCTGGGTGGGGCGTGTCGTATAAACATGGACGGGGGGGTGTAGTATAAACCTGGGCGGGGGGCTTGTAGTATAAACCTGGGCGGGGGGGTGTAGTATAAACCTGGGCGGGGGGCTTGTAGTATAAACCTGGGCGGGGGGGTTGTAGTATTAACCTGGGCGGGGGGGTGTAGTATAAACCTGGGCGGGGGGGGTGTAGTATAAACCTGGGCGGGGGGGGTGTAGTATAAACCTGGGCCGGGGGGTGTAGTATAAACCTGGGCGTGGGGTTAGTATAAACCTGGGCGGGGGGGTGTAGTTTAAACCTGGGCGGGGGGGGTGTGTCGTATAAACCTGGGCGGCGGGGGGGTGTAGTATAAACCTGGACGGGGGGGTGTAGTATTAACCTGGGCGGGGGGTGTAGTATAAACCTGGGTGGGGGGTGTAGTATATACCTGGGCGGGGGGGTGTAGTATAAACCTGGGCGGGGGGGGGGTAGTATAAACCTGGGCCGGGGAGTGTAGAATAAACCTGGGCGGGGGGGGTGTAGTATAAACCTGGGCAGGGGGTGTAGTATAAACCTGGGCGCGGTGGGTGTAGTATAAGCCTGGGCGGGCGGGGGTGTAGTATAAACCTGGGCGGGGGGGTATAGTATAAACCTGGGTGGGGTGGTGTAGTATAAACCTGGGCGGGGTGGTCTCGTATAAAACTGGGCGGGGGGGTGTAATATAAACCTGGGCCGGGGGGAGGTTGTAGTATAAACCTGCGGGGGGGTGTAGTATAAACCTGGGCGGAGGGTGTAGTATAAACCTGGGTGGGGGGGTGTAGTATAAACCTGGGCGGGGTGGTCTCGTATAAAACTGGGCGGGGGGGTGTAATATAAACCTGGGCCGGGGGGAGGTTGTAGTATAAACCTGCGGGGGGGTGTAGTATAAACCTGGGCGGGGGGTGTAGTATAAATCTGGGCGGGGTGGGGGGGTGTAGTATAAACCTGGGCGGGGGTGTGTAGCATAGACCTGGGTGGGGGGTGTAGTATAAACCTGGGCGGGGGGTGTAGTATAAACCTGGGTGGGGGGTGCAGTATAAACCTGGGCGGGGGGTGTAGTATCAACCTGGGCGGGGGGGGGGCGTAGTATAAAAATGGGCCGGGGAGGGGGTGTAGTATAAACCTGGGCGGGGGGGGGTGTAGTATAAACCTGGGCGGGGGGGTGTAGTGTAAACCTGGGCGGGGGGTGTAGTATAAACCTTGGGGGGGGGTGTAGTATAAATCTGGGTGGGGTGTGTCGTATAAACATGGACGGGGGGGTGTAGTATAAACCTGGGCGGGGGGCTTGTAGTATAAACCTGGGCGGGGGGGTTGTAGTATTAACCTGGGCGGGGGGGTGTAGTATAAACCTGGGCGGGGGGGGTGTAGTATAAACCTGGGCGGGGGGGGTGTAGTATAAACCTGGGCCGGGCGGTGTAGTATAAACCTGGGCGTGGGGTTAGTATAAACCTGGGCGGGGGGGGTGTAGTATAAACCTGGGCGGGGGGGTGTAGTTTAAACCTGGGCGGGGGGGGTGTGTCGTATAAACCTGGGCGGCGGGGGGGTGTAGTATAAACCTGGACGGGGGGGTGTAGTATTAACCTGGGCGGGGGGTGTAGTATAAACCTGGGTGGGGGGTGTAGTATATACCTGGGCGGGGGGGTGTAGTATAAAACTGGGCGGGAGGGTGTCGTATAAACCTGGACGGGGGTGTAGTATAAATCTGGGCGGGAGGATGTAGTATAAACCTGGGCGGGGGGGTGTAGAATAAATCTGGGCTTGGGGTGTAGTATAATCCTGGGCGGGGGGGGTGTCGTATAAACCTGGGCGGGGGGGTGTAGTATAAACCTGGGCGGGGGGTGTAGTATAAACCTGGGCGGGGGGGTGTAGTATAAACCTGGGCGGGGGGGGTGTAGTATAAACCTGGGTGTGGGGGGGTGTAGTATAAACCTGGGCGGGGGGTGTAGTATAAACCTGGGTGGGGGTTGTTGCATAAACCTGGGCGGGGGGTGGTGTAGTATAAACCTGGGCGGGGGGGTGTGGTGAACCATCGTTGGTTACCACTGGGGGTTGTTCTTATGTTACTGTTGGGTTAGGGTGTTGTCACTGTGGGGGTTGTATAATGTTGTTGGGTTCGGGTGTTTACCTGTTGTAAATGTTATTATGGCACATCCCGGTGGGGCCCCGCCTCCGGAGGAGAGGTATAAGACCCTCTGCTCCGGCAGGACCCCTTCAGTCTGAACTGGTGTACTCGTGTTAGTTAGTTCCATTGTTTGACAATAAAAGCCTTCAATACTGAAGCCTTGTTCCACGTGCTTGATTGTCGCGCATCAATTTTATTGTCAAACAGAAAACTCTCAGCAGTAAAAAGAGAGTATGGAACAGATCTTGAAACCAGATCGTCTGGCGTTGGACCCACGTGCGGTCGGTGTCGCTAACACCTTCGACCACTGGTGGAAGTGTTTCGAAGACTACCTGGCAGCCTCTGTACCTATTACTACAGACAGCGACAAACTCCAAGTCCTCCACGCAAGGGTAAGCGACACGATTTATCTCGCGATTCGTGCGGCCACCACTTACCCGAGGGCCGTCGAGCTCTTGAAGAAACGATACACGAAACCACCCAACGAGATACACGCTCGTTACCTCCTCGCTACACGACGTCGGCAGTCGGGCGAAACCATGGAGGACTACGCCAATGAGCTCCTGCAGCTTGCCAGGGGTTGCGATTGTAAAGACGTATTAGCCGAACAATACATGTACGACCTCGCCCGAGACGCGTTCGTAGCAGGGGTAGGGTCCTCGTACATCCGGCTTAAGTTACTGGAAAAAGGGAACCTCGACTTGACCCAAGCGATGGAGATGGCTGAGATGCTGGAAGCGGCGTCGAAAAGCTTGGCTCTGTACCCCGAGGACCACGTGGAGACAACGTGGCAAGAGCAAGCTCAAATCCCTCCTCGCCCCGCGGGCTCGCGCTCCCATATCGATCCGACGACGGCGGCAGCTCCAGGCGGCCAGCGATGCTATTTTTGCGGTGGGGCCAAGCATCCACGGCAACAGTGTCCGGCAAAAACGGCAATCTGCAGCCAGTGCGGTAAAAAAGGCCACTACGGTAAAGTTTGCAGGTCGAAGTCCAAAAACGGCAGTGCAGCTTGTAACCCTCCAGAACGGAGACAATCTCCTTCGGCGTCGCAGTACCCACGAGGTCCGACCACGTGCGAATCCAGGACGGCGCCATCGTGGCTGACGGAGGAGGAGGAAGACCACCAGGAGTCGCTACGTTTAGCGCCCTCGCCCACGTGCGATTCATGGGGGCGGCCATCATGGTCCACGACGACTAGGAGCGACCAGCAGGGGTCCTCAGCATCAACATCGGCGGCATGCAGTGACGCCCAGGGGCCAACGGTGGCGTCGATCTCCCTGGACCAGACTAAGCACCACAGGCTTGAGAATTCAATGATGGATATCAAGGTAAATGGTCGTACTGTGAATTGTCTGTTTGACAGTGGGAGCACCGAGAGTTTCATACACCCTGACACTGCTAAAAGGTGTGGACTCCGGGTTCTACCTGCCAAGCAGACAATTTCCATGGCATCACGGTCCCGGTCTGTACCGATCCAAGGATGATGTATGGTAACTCTAGAGGTACAGGGCACAATTTACGAGCAATACAGGCTCCTTGTGTTACCTCACCTTTGTGCGCCAATTCTCCTCGGACTAAATTTTATGGTCCACATGAAGAGTGTGATCCTACAGTACGGTGGGCCACTCCCTTCACTGGCAGTAGGGAATCAGCCGCAGCCTCCAAATTGCCCAAAGCGCCCCGCATGCAATCTTTCCACTCTGAAAATCACTACACCATCCTTATTTAAGAATCTGGTACCAGGCTGCAAGCCCATCGCTACTAAGAGTAGGCGTTACAGCGCTGAAGACCGGATCTTTATTAGATCTGAGGTTCAGCGGCTCCTCAAGGAAGGGATCATACAGGCCAGTGCTAGTCCGTGGAGAGCGCAGGTCGTGGTAGTCAAAAGCGGGAACAAACCTCGGATGGTCATCGACTACAGTCAGACCATTAACCGTTATACGCAGCTGGATGCGTATCCTCTCCCGCGCATTTCTGATATGGTCAATCAGATTGCGCAGTACCGAGTGTTCTCTACCATAGACCTTAAGTCCGCCTACCATCAACTCCCCATCTGCCCAGAGGACCAACAATATACGGCTTTTGAGGCGGATGGTCGTCTATACCATTTCCTCAGGGTTCCATTTGGTGTCACCAATGGGGTCTCGGTCTTCCAGCGTGCTATGGACCGAATGGTGGACCAGAACGGGTTGCGGGCTACCTTCCCGTACCTGGATAACGTCACCATCTGCAGCCATGACCAGCAGGACCATGACACGAATCTCCAACACTTTCTGCGCACTGCATCTCGCCTGAATCTGACCTATAACAGGGAGAAGTGCGTATTCCGTACGCGCAGGTTAGCCATCCTCGGATACGTGGTGGAAAACGGGGTCATTGGCCCTGATCCAGACCGTATGCGCCCCCTTACTGAACTTCCCTTGTCCGCTAGCACGAAAGCACTGAGGAGATGCCTCGGGTTCTTTTCGTACTATGCGCAGTGGGTCCCCAACTACGCGGACAAAGCTCGTCCGCTCATCAAGTCCACGACCTTCCCACTCACGCCGGAGGCCCAATTGGCCTTCAAGGCTTTGAAAAGCGACATCTCGAAAGCCACGATGCACGCGGTGGATGAATCCATCCCTTTCCAGGTGGAGAGTGATGCATCTGATTTCGCCCTAGCCGCCACACTAAACCAGGCAGGCAGGCCCGTCGCGTTCTTTTCCCGCACCCTTCAAGGCCCCGAAATTCGGCACTCAGCGGTGGAGAAGGAGGCTCAGGCCATTGTGGAGGCAGTCAGACACTGGCGCCATTACCTGGCGGGGAAGCGGTTCACTCTGATCACGGATCAACGATCCGTGGCGTTTATGTTCAGTAACACGCAGAGGGGCAAGATCAAGAACGATAAGATCTTGCGGTGGAGAATTGAGCTCTCCACCTATAATTACGATATTATGTATCGTCCAGGGAAGCTCAATGAGCCCTCGGATGCCCTCTCGCGCGGAACATGCGCCATCATGCAGGAGGACCGCTTGAAGGCCCTCCACAATGACCTGTGTCATCCTGGAGTCACCCGACTCTACCACTTCGTCAAAGCCCGCAACCTGCCCTACTCGGTGGAGGATGTCAGGTCAGTGACGAGAAGCTGTCGGATTTGCGCAGAATGCAGACCGCACTTTTATCGACCAGACCGGGCACAATTGGTCAAGGCCACTCACCCTTTTGAGAGGCTGAGTGTGGATTTTAAGGGCCCCCTTCCCTCAACGGACCGGAACGTCTATTTCCTCAACATAATAGATGAGTACTCCCGGTTCCCGTTTGTTGTCCCCTGTGCGGACACGTCGACTGCCACCGTCATTAAGGCATTCAGTGAGCTTTTTACCCTGTTCGGATACCCCTGCTACATTCATAGCGACAGGGGCTCGTCGTTCATGAGCAACGACTTGAGGCAATTCCTGCTCTCATTCGGGATTGCCTCTAGTAGAACCACGAGCTACAACCCTAGGGGTAACGGACAGGTGGAAAGGGAGAATGCTACAGTCTGGAAGGCTGTCCTACTGGCACTGAAATCCAGGGGCCTTCCAGTCTCCCGTTGGCAGGAGGTCCTTCCAAATGCACTCCATTCTATCCGCTCCCTCCTGTGTACGGCAACCAATGCTACTCCCCACGAGAGGATGTTCTCATTCCCTCGGAAGTCGTCCTCGGGGATCTCATTACCAGCCTGGTTGACGTACCCAGGACCCGTCCTTCTGCGGTGACATGTGAGGGCTCGCAGGTCCGACCCCTTGGTCGAACCGGTCCAACTCCTCCACGCCAACCCTCAGTATGCCTATGTGGCATATCCTGACGGGCGAGAGGACACTGTCTCCATTCGAGACCTGGCGCCCGCAGGGGACGTAGCAACTCCTGTCGCTCCCATACCCCCTGTCACGAATCCCCTACTACTTATTTCTTCCCCAGACGTGGCGCGGTCAGCACCGGGACCAGTGCATAACAGTTATACTCCCATGTACAGCTTGCCTGAGACTCGGAGATCGGCGCCACCACCAAAGGTTCCAGGATCCCCTGCACCATCGCCTCACCAGGGCCAACCGGCCCGGGAGTCCTTGAGGGGACAGCCGGACGCTGTTTTGGAGAGAACGCCACCACAAGCACCTGCTCCGTTTTCGCAACCGGTGTTGAGGAGATCACAGCGACGGTGCGGTCCTCCAGACCGTCTGGACTTGTGAATTTTGTACATATGACCTGTTTTTTGCACCCCGCCGGCCTTTGTTTTTAAAGGAGGGGTGAATGTGGTGAACCATCGTTGGTTACCACTGGGGGTTGTTCTTATGTTACTGTTGGGTTAGGGTGTTGTCACTGTGGGGGTTGTATAATGTTGTTGGGTTAGGGTGTTTACCTGTTGTAAATGTTATTATGGCACATCCCGGTGGGGCCCCGCCTCCGGAGGAGAGGTATAAGACCCTCTGCTCCGGCAGGACCCCTTCAGTCTGAACTGGTGTACTCGTGTTAGTTAGTTCCATTGTTTGACAATAAAAGCCTTCAATACTGAAGCCTTGTTCCACGTGCTTGATTGTCGCGCATCAGGGGGTGTAGTATAAACCTGCGCGGGGGGTGTAGTATAAACCTGGGCGGGGGGTGTAGTATAAACCTGGGCGGGGGGTGTAGTATAAACCTGGGCGGGAGGTGTAGTATAAACCTGGTCGGGGGGTGTATTATAAACCTGGGCGGGGGGTGTAGTATAAACCTGGGCGGGGGGTGTAGTATAAACCTGGGCGGGGGTGTAGTATAAACCTGGGCGGGGGGTTGTAGTATAAACCTGGGCGGGGGGGGGGGTGTAGTATAAACCTGGGCGGGGGGTGTAGTATAAACCTGTGCGGGGGTTGTAGTATAAACCTGGGCGGGGGTGTAGTATAAACCTGGGCGGGGGGTTGTAGTATATACCTGTGTCGGGAGGAGTGTTGTATAAAGTGTTAATGTTAAGTCTGTAAATACACAGACTACATCATCAGTGATGTAAGATCACATGACTTCAGAGTACACTGAGATTTAGCTCAATGGAACACTCCGTACTGAGACATGTCCAGCACATTGTTCGTCAAATATTCAACCTTCAGAAGTCTCTATCAATTGTAACCAAAAACATCGAATCCCTACAGTACAGAAAAAGGCCATTCAGCCCATCGAGTCTGCACTGAATCTCCAAAAGAGCATCCCATCCAGGCCCTCCCCTTTGCCCTATCCCCCTAACTGCCCACATTTACCATGGCCTATCCACCCTAACCTACAGCTCTTTCGGACTGTGGGAGGAAACCCTGGCAGACACGGGGAGAACATGCAAACTCCACACAGAGACCAGAATTGAACCCGGGTCCCTGGTGTTGTGAGGCAGCAGTGCGAACCACCAAGCCTCCCTCATCTACATCGCGCGATAATGATAACAGAGCGGCGGGGAGGGGGATCCTGTGAGATGCCCTGTGAGCAAACAGTCCCTTTCTCCTGGTGACTCCTGTAGTGTTCCCAGTACCTCAGCACAGCTCTCACTCTCATTGGGTGAAGTCCTCAGAAATGTGTTGATAGAAACGTGAAATGTGTTGATAGGTTGGTGAGGCTTTGGACCTATTGTCCCAGAAAGGCTGCCAATGGGTTGTGTGATGTCCTCATCAAACACAGCGCAGTCCCTGAATCGGCTGCAGGTGAAACCCGAGTACGGGACAGCACTCACAATCCTCTCCAACAACTGGGGAATGTTGCTACTTGCCGGGGGCAACCAAAAAAATGATATTTAAACTCCTAACTGGGCGCTAGGAATCAATTTAATTGGCCATTCGATCACTAATCATCTGAACAACCATTCCAAGTATGTGGTTAAAACCTCTTTAAACAGGATGTCACCTTGCACCAGAGATAGGCCAACCACTTCTCAGATCAGAACCTCACCCGGTCCACCTCCTCAGCATTTGGATGTTTCGGGAAAGTTTCTCCCCTGGTACTTGACACCCCTATCCCTCCGATTTTCCTTTTACAGAAAGATGAGTGTAAGAATTGTGGGTAGGACAAGGGGAATTCTGGGTAAATGAAGTTGGTCCTTCTGAAATGAAATGATCAAATGAATCATCAGGAATAGGGGCCGGAGTAGACCATTCAACCCCTCAAGCCTGGTCCATCATCGGTCATAGCTGATCTGATTGTGGCCTTCATTCCACTTTCCTGGGTACCCCCACTTCCCACACGACTTTTGACCCCCCTTGTCAATCAGAATCTGTTCAAATCAACCTTGAATATAGTCATAGAATCCCTACAGTGCAGAAGGAGGCCATTCGGCCCATCGAGTCTGCAACGACCACGATCCCACGCGGACCCTATCCCTGTAACCCCACGTATTTACCCTTCTAATCCCTTGATGCTAAGGGGCAATTTAGCATGGCCAATGCATATCTTTGGAGTGTGGGAGGAAACTGGAGCACTCGAAGGAAACCCACACAGACACGGGGAGAAAGTGCAGACTCCACACAGTCACCCGAGGCCGGAATCGAACCCGGGTCCCTGGCGCTGTGAGACAGCAGTGCCAACCACTGTGCCACCGTGCCATCCCAGTGACCCAGACTCCACTGCTTTCTGGGGGAGAGAATTCCACAATTAACTACCACCTAAGAAGAAATTCCCCCTTATATCCATTCCAAATGGGAGACTCCTCATGTTTAATCAATGACCTCTTTCCGAGGTTAGTTTAAAGCTAAGAAAGCTAAGCTGGCAAAGTTCTTGGAATTTGTCATTCTGAGGGAGTGGGAGAAGCATCTGATCAAAACTGGTGCAATGACAATAACGCCAGTGTCAGTAAAATGAAGGAGATAGTCATCGACTGCAGGAAGTGTAGTGGAGGACATACCCCTCTCTACATCAACGGGGATGAAGTGGAAATGGTCGAGAGCTTCAGGTTTCTGGGTGTCCAGATTACCAACAACCTGTCCTGGTCCCCCCACACCGATGCTATAGTTAAGGAAGCCCACAACACCTCTACTTTCTCAGGGGACTAAGGAAATTCGGCATGTCCACTACGACTCCCACCAATTTTTACAGACGTACCATAGAAAGCATCCTTTCCAGATGTATCACAGCTTGGTGTGGCTCCTGCTCCAACCAAGACTGCAAGAAACTACAAAGGGTTGTGAACGAAGCCCAGTCCATCACTCAAACCAGCCTCCCATCCATTGACTCTGTCTACACTTCCCGCTGCCTCGGCAAAGCAGCCAGCATAGTTAAGGTCCCACTTACCCTGGACGTTCTCTCTTCCACCTTCTCCCGTCGGGAAAATTATACAAAAATCTGAGAGCATGCACCAACCGACTCAAGAACAGCTCCTTCCCTGCTGCCATCAGGCTTTTGAATGGATCTGCCATATATTAAGTTGATCTTTCTCTACACCCTAGCTATGACTGCAACACTACATTCTGCACTCTCTCCTTTTATTCTCCCCTATGTACTCTATATCATACTATTGCGTATGTTCTTTTGAGATTAGAACTCTGGAAGCTTTTTGCTTATCGATCTGTTCGAGAGCTGAAAGGTAAGAAATATCCCCCAGAAACATGAAACCTGATGCCCCAAGGAACACATGTTTGAACTGGATGCTCGAGGTGGATTGTGGATGTCACAAGCTCGACCACACCATCGAATGGTGGTAAAGAGAGGGAGGTCTCTCTGAGGGACCCAGAGCAACATCTGGTCAAAACTGAGATCTCGGAGTTTGAGAATCAAGAAATTCAACAACACAGAAAGACACCATTCAGCCCATCAAATTTACACCAACACTTTCAAAGAGTAGTTGACCAAGGAGAGCCAGTGGATGTGGTTTATTTAGACTTTCAGAAGGCTTTCGACAAGGTCTCACATAACAGACTACTGTGTAAAGTTAAAGCACATGGGATTGCAGGTCATGTCCTGAGATGGATAGAAAGCTGGTTAGCAGATAGGAAGCAAAGAGTTGGCATAAATGGGTCATTTTCTGATTGGCAGTCAGTGACTAGTGGGGTTCCGTAGGGATCAATGCTAGGACCCCAACTGTTCACATTATATATTAATGATTTGGAAGAGGGAAGTGAATGTATCATCTCCAAATTTGCAGATGATACAAGTTGGTGGGAGGATGAGCTGTGAGGAGGATGCAGAGATGCTTAAGTGTGATTTGGACAGGCTGTGTGTGTGGGCATCTGCATGGCAGATGCAGTATAATGTGAATAAATGTCAGGTTATCCACTTTGGTAGCAATAATAGAAAGGCAGATTATTACTTGAATGGGTGTAAATTGAGGGGGCGGGGGTAGATACTCAACGAGACCTTGGAGCTCTCGTGCATCAGTCGCTGAAAGTAAGCGTGTAGATACAGCAGGCAGTAAAGAAGGCAAATGGTATGTTGGCCTTCGTGTGTCGAACTGCAGCTCCTGAAAGACCGCGTTACGGAACTGGAGCTATGGCTCGATGACCTTAGTCTAGTCAGGGAAAATGAGAAGTTAATAGATAGAAGTTATAGGCAGGTCATCACACCAGGGCCACGGGAGGAAGGCACCTGGGTTATGGTTAGGAAGGGTAAAGGTCACGTACCAGAGAGTACCCCGGTGGTTGTCCCCCTTAACAGGAAGGGATGGGTGACAGACAGGAGAGAGGAGGGGAGAGAGCAGTCAGTGATGGGATCCCCTGTGGTTGTCCCCCTCCAAAATAAGTATACCATTTTGGATACTGTGGGGGGGGGGGGGGGGGGATGACCCTCCAGGGGTAAGCCACGGTGACCAGCTCACTGGCACGGAACCGGGCTCTGGGCCTCAGAAGGGAAAGAGGGGAACCAGGAGAGCAATAGTAGTGGGGGATGAAATGGTTAGAGGCACAGACAGGCGGTTCTGTGGGCGTGAACAAGACTCCAGGATGGTAGTCTGCCTCCCTGGTGCCGGGGTCCTGGATGTCTCTGAGCGTGTAGGAAGTATCCTAAAAGGGGCAGGTAACCAGACAGACATCATTGTCCACATTGGCGCAAATGACGTAGGCAGAAAGAGCAGGGAGGTCCTGCAAGAGCAATTCAGGGAGTTGGGTAGTCGGCTAGAAAGCAGGGCCTCTAGGGTAGCGATCTCTGGACTACTCCCAGTGCCACAAGCTAGTGAGGCTCGGAACAGGGAGACTGCACAGCTGAACGCGTGGCTAAAGGACTGGTGCAGGAGGGAGGGTTTCGAATACATAGATCACTGGCAAGTCTTCAAGCGAGGATGGCACCTGTATAAGAAAGATGGGTTACACCTAAACTGAAGGGGTACGAATATCCTAGCTGGGAGTTTTGCTAGTGTGGTTCGGGTGGGTTTAAACTAATGTGGCAGGGGGTTCGGGATCAGAACAATAGGTCAATAAGCATAGAGGCTGGGGACGAGCATGGGGCCAAGACAAGGCTATCTAAGAGGAAGAGCACTCTGGGGGAGGATGACCTCAGTGGGCCTGGAGGTCTGGAGTGCATCTGCTTCAATGCAAGGAGTGTTACGGGCAAGACAGATGAGCTTAGAGCCTTAATGCTTGCACGGAACTTGGATGTGGTTGCAGTGACGGAGACTTGGTTAAAAGAAGGACAGGACTGGCAGCTGAATATTTCGGGGTACAAGTGTTTTAGGCGAGACAGAGGAGGGGCTAGGAGAGGTGGGGGAGTAGCAATACTGGTTAGGGAGCATATTACTGCAGTACGGAGGGTGGACAATTTGGAAGGGTCAGGTAATGAGTCACTGTGGGTGGAACTCAGAAACAGGAAGGGTGCAGTCACTATGCTGGGGGTATACTACAGGCCTCCCAACAGCCCACAGGAAGTTGAGGAACGGATATGTAAGGAGATTCTGGACAGGTGCAGAAAAAATAGGGTTTTTGTAGTGGGAGACTTTAATTTCCCTCACATAGACTGGAAATCACTTCAGGCTGGGGGCCTGGACGGGGAAGAATTTATAAAATGCGTAAGGAAGGCTCTTTGGAACAATATGTTGACAGTCCAACTAGAGAGGGGGGCTATACTGGACCTAGTACTGGGGAATGAGCCCGGTCAGGTCATCAAAGTTGCAGTAGGGGAACATGTGGCAAATAGTGACCACAATTCTGTAAACTTTAGGATAGTAATGGAAAAAGATGAGTGTTGTCCTATGGGTAAGGTGCTGAATTGGGGGAAGGCTAACTACAGCCGGGTTAGGCAGGATTTGATGGCTGTTTATTGGGAGAGGCTGTTCGAGGGTAAATCCACATCTGGCATGTGGGAGTCTTTTAAGGAGCAGTTGATAGGACTGCAGGACAGGCATGTGCCTGTAAAGAGGAAGGATAGGAAAGGTAGGATTCGGGAGCCGTGGATAACCATGGAAATTGTGGGTCTAATCAAAAAGAAAAAAGAGGCATACATGAGGTCCAGACAGCTAAAAACAGATGGAGCACTGGAGGAATACAGAGAAAGTAGAAAATAACTCAAACAGGGACTTAGAAGGGCAAAAAGGGGTCACGAAATGTCCTTGGCAGACAGGATTAAGGAGAATCCTAAGGCATTTTATACATACATTAGGAACAAGAGGGTAGTTAGGGAAAGAATCGGACCTCTCAGGGACAAAGGAGGGGAATTATGCTTAGAACCAAAGGAAGTAGGAGAGATCCTAAACGAATACTTTGCATCAGTATTCACAAAGGAGAGGGACATGTTGATTGGTAATGTCTCAGAGAGATGTGTTGACCCGTTAGAAAAAATCTCAATTACAAGGGAGGAAGTGTTAGGTTTTTTAGGAAACATTAAGACAGACAAATCCCCAGGGCCAGATGGCATCTATCCTAGACTCCTCAGGGAGGCGAGAGATGCAATTGCTGGGCCTCTAACGGAAATCTTTGTCTCTTCACTGGACACAGGTGAGGTCCCAGAGGATTGGAGGATAGCAAATGTGGTCCCGTTATTTAAGAAGGATAGCAAGGATAACCCGGGTAATTATAGGCCGGTGAGCTTGACTTCCGTGGTAGGGAAGTTGTTGGAGAAGATTCTTAGAGATAGGATATATGCACATTTAGAACTGAATAATCTCATTCGCGATAGACAGCATGGTTTTGTACTAGGGAAGTCATGCCTCACAAATTTGGTTGAGTTTTTTGAGGAGGTGACAAAAACGATTGACGAGGGAAGGGCCGTGGATGTAGTCTATATGGATTTTAGTAAAGCATTTGACAAGGTCCCTCATGGCAGGCTGGTGCAAAAGGTTAAATCTCACGGGATAAAAGGTGAGCTAGCTAGATGGGTGGAGAACTGGCTTAGCCATAGAAGGCAGAGGGTAGCAGTGGAGGGGTCTTTTTCCGGTTGGAGGTCTGTGACTAGTGGTGTTCCGCAGGGCTCTGTACTGGGACCTCTGCTGTTTGTGATATATATAAATGATTTGGAGGAAGATGTAATTGGTGTGATCAGTAAGTTTGCGGACGACACGAAGATTGCTGGAGTTGCGGATAGTGATGAACATTGTCAGAGAATACAGCAGGATATAGATAGGCTGGAACATTGGGCGGAGAAATGGCAGATGGAATTTAATCCAGATAAATGCAAAGTGATGCATTTCGGTCGATCTAATGTAAGGGGGAGCTATACAATAAATGGCAGAACCATCAGGAGTATAGACACACAGAGGGACCTGGGTGTACAAGTCCACAGATCCTTAAAGGTGGCAGCACAGGTGGAGAGGGTGGTGAAGAAGGCATATGGCATGCTTGCCTTTATTGGACGGGGCATAGAATATAAAAGTTGGCATATGATGTTGCAGCTGTATAGAACGATGGTTAGGCTACATTTGGAATACTGCATCCAGTTCTGGTCGCCACACTACCAGAAGGACGTGGAGGCTTTGGAGAGAGTACAGAAAAGGTTTACCAGGATGTTGCCTGGTATGGAGGGTCTCAGCTATAAGAAGAGATTAGGTAAACTGGGGTTGTTCTCCCTGGAAAGACAGAGGATGAGGGGCGACCTAATAGAGGTGTATAAAATTATGAAGGGCATAGATAGAGTGAATAGTGGGAAGCTTTTTCCCAGGTCGGAGGTGACGAACACAAGGGGTCACGGGTTCAAGGTGAGGGGGGCAAGGTTCAACACAGATGTCAGGGGGACGTATTTTACACAGAGGGTGGTGGGGGCCTGGAATGCACTGCCAAGCAAGGTGATTGAGGCGGACACGCTGGGACCGTTTAAGATTTATCTAGATAGCCACGTGAACAAACTGGGAATAGAGGGATACAAAAGAATGGTCTAGTTGGGCACATGAGCGGCGCAGGCTTGGAGGGCCGAAGGGCCTGTTCCTGTGCTGTAGTGTTCTTTGTTCTTTGTTCATAGCGAGAGGAGTTGAATATAGGGATAGGATGTTTTGCTGCAATTGTACAGGGCTTTGGTGAGGCCACACCTGGAGTATTGTGTGCAGTTTTGGTCTCCTTATCTGAGGAAGAATGTCCTTGCTGTAGAGGGAGTGCAGTGAAAGTTTACCAGGTTGATTCCTGGGATGGCAGGTCTGTCATATCAAGAGAGATTATGTCGGTTAGGATTATATTCATTGGAGTTTAGAAGAGTAAGAGGGGATTTCATAGAAACTTATAAAATTCTAACAGGGTTAGACAGATTGGATTCAGAAAGAATGTTCCCAATGGTGGGTGAGTCCAGAACCAGGGGTCATAGTTTGAGGATTGTGGTGAACCATTGTTGGTTCCCACCAGGTAGTGCTGAGCCATGGTCTGGCCAGTACTATGAGTCTGTATATATGTTACTGTTGGGGTTAGGGTTGGGCTGTTCTACCTGTTAATATAGTCCTTATGGTACACCCCAGTCGGCTCCGCCTCCTGGGAGAGGTATAAAGGTCACTGCTCTGCCTGGTGACCCTTTAGTCTGGGATCGTATACTGTATATGGTAACTCTGTTATTGTTGGCAATAAAAGCCTTTATTTCCCGAGTACATCCAGCCTCTCGTGTGTTATATCGCGCATCAAGGATAAGGGGCAAACCTTTTAGAACTGAGGTGGCGAGAAATTTATTCACCCAGAGGGTGGTGAATGTGTGGAATTCACTATCATTGAATGTAGTTGAGGCCAAAACATTGTCTGATTTCAAGAAGAAATTAGTTATAGCTCTTGGAGCTAAAGGGATCAAGGGATATGGGAGGGAGGGGGGGATCAGGATATTGAATTTGATTATCAGCCATGATCAAAATGAATGGCGGAGCAGGCTCGAAGGGCCGAATGGCCTCCTCCTGCTTCTAGTTTCTATGAATCGTGTTAATTCCATCCCTCTGCTCATTCTCCAAATCCCTACAATTCTTCCTCCTTTAAGTATCTTTCCCAATTACCCTTTAGAAGGTTACATTCATATCTGTATTCCCCCCACCCATTCCATTCTAAATCAAGTTACACATTGAGCGGAATGAACACACAATCTTGTTCCAATTGGAATAGCACACTCCAACTAACTTTCTGAGGGACTCTTTTTAATCCTGTTTATGAATGCAGTACCTAACTCCACTCACATGGGCTTTTGACAAAGCAATTAATATGTTAGATTGATGCCTCCTATAATATTTCGAACATCAGATAGAGAGAAGGTGAAAAGATATTGCCCCCAAATCTTCCAGTCCCAACTGACCCAGAAATGGGCCTTGCAATGTCTCCGTAGAGTCCAAGGAAAGAGAGGACACAGCAGCTGTCAAATTCAGGTAAGTATTTGAAGGTCTTTTAATGAGAAAGTGTGGGTGAGTGAATGGGCAATTGAGTTCCCCCAGGGTCACTCAGCTCCTGACCTAATTCCAGCCTCGGTCCAAACATAGACAAGAGAGCTGAACTACAGAGGTGAGAGTGACAGCCCTTGACATCAAGACCACATTCGACCAAGTGTGGCATCAAGGAGCCCGAGTGAAACTGGAATCAATGAGCATTGGGGAAAAGCCTCTGCTGGTTGGAGTCATACCCGGCACAAAGGAAGCTGGTTGTGGTGGTTGGAGGTCAACCATCTCAGCTCCTGGACACCTCTGCAGGAGTCCCTCAGGGTAGTGACCTCGGCCTAAACATCTTCAGCTGCTTCATCAATAACCCACCCTCCTTCATAAATGGGGACAGTTATTGATAATTGCAGCATTGAGAACCATGGGCAGCATAGTGGCACAGTGATTAGCACTGCTGCCTCACAGCGCCAGGGACCCAGGTTCAATTCCGGCCTTGGGTGACTGTGTGGAGTTTGTACTTTATAGATAGGACCATATGTCCTAGAATCTACAGTGCAGAAGGAGGCCATTAGGCCTATTGAGTCTGTACCGACAACAATCCCACCCAGGTCCTATCCCCCTAACTCCATATATTTACCCTCTTAATCCCCCTGACACTAAGGGGCAATTTAGCATGGCCAATCAACCTGACCTGCACATCTTTGGACTGTGGGAGGAAACCGGAGCACCCGGGGAAAACCCACGTAGACACGGGGAAAATGTGCAAACTCCACACAGACAGTCACCCGAGGCCAGAATCGAACCCGGGTCCCTGGCGCTGTGAGGCAGCTGTGCCACCGTGCCATCCCATGTCTGCATGGGTTTCCTCCGAGTGGTCCAGTTTCCTCCCACACTCCAAAGATGTGCGGGTGAGGTGGATTGGCCATGCTAAATTGCCCCTTAGTGTCCTGGGATGTGTGGGTTTGGGGAATTAGCGGGGCAAATATGTGGGGTTACAAGGATTGGGCCTGGATAGGATGCTCTGTCAGAGGCTGAATGGCCTCCTTCTGCATTGTAGAGATTCCATAATTGCTACCAAAAAACACATTATGACTGGATTTTTAAAAAACTTATTAGTCACAAGTAAGGCTTACGTTAACACTGCAATGAAGTTACTGTGAAATTCTCCTAGTCGCCACAGTCTGGGTCAATGCACTTAACCAGCATGTCTTTCAGAATGTGGGAGGAAACCGGAGCACCCGGAGGAAACCCACGCAGACATGGGGAGAACGTGCAAACTCCACACAGACAGTGACCCAAGCCGGGAATCGAACCCAGGTCCCTGGCGCTGTGAGGCAGCAGTGCTAACCACTGTGCCGCCGTGCCGTATTTGATATCTGCACTGTGTGTAAGCAGGTGTGATGTAGAGCTGTACAGTGAGATGTTACCTTGACTATCAAAGGGTCTCTTCACAGATGCAACGATGGAGGAGGTTTGGAGTTTAACCTTTATTTAAGTCGAAGGATGGTGGAGAAAGACAGTGCTCAGATTCAATGGGGAGTGGTTAAGGCTGAGAAAAGAGTTCCTGTTTCACAGGAACTGGGGAAAAGATACCTGTAGCCATGGCCAGAGCGCAGGTGGCTGGAGGTGTGCAGGAGGAGGCTATGAGCTCAGAGTGTGACTCTGAGGGTTAGATTCTAGTGCATGATGTCCGATCAGGAACAGTTGGCAAAGTTACGCATTCCACCAACATCCTGCCATGCACCCGTCCCTCACTCTTGTCATCACTCTCCCTTTCGAAAGGACCCATTGTCCTCCGTCAGTACCCTTCCTCACCCTTCAGTTCCCGCACCTCCTCGGGCAGCACAATGGTCAGCACTGCTGCCTCATAGTGCCAGGGACATGGGTTCAATTTTGGCCTCGGGTCACTGTCTGTGCAGAGTTTGCACGTTCTCCTTGTGTCTGCGTGGGTTTCCTCTGGGTGCTCCTGTTTCCTCCCACAGTCCAAAAGACATGCTGGTTCAAAGTCAAAGTTTATTTATTAATCACAAGTAGGCTTACATTAACACTGCAGTGAAGTTACTGTGAAAATCCCCTAGTTGCCACACTCCAGCGCCTTTTCGGGTACACTGAGGGAGAATTTAGCACGGCCAATGAATCTAACCTGCACGTCATTCAGGCTGTGGGAGAAACCGGAGCACCTGGAGGAAACCCATGCAGACACGGGGAGAATGTGCAAAATCCACACAGGCAGTGACCCAAGCCGGGAATCGAACCCAGGTCCCTGGCGCTGTGAGGCCACAATGGGGCGGCACGGTAGCACAGAGGTTAGCACTGCTGCTTCACAGCTCCAGGGTCCCGGGTTCGATTCCTGGCTCGGGTCACTGTCTGTGTGGAGTTTGCACATTCTCCTCATGTCTGCGTGGGTTTCCTCCGGGTGCTCCGGTTTCCTCCCACAGTCCAAAGATGTGCGGGTTAGGTTGATTGGCCAGGTTAAAAATTGCCCCTTAGAGTCCTGAGATGCGTAGATTAGCGGGTAAATATGTGGGGGTAGGGCCAGGGTGGGATTGTGGTCGGTGCAGACTCGATGGGCCGAATGGTCTCCTTCTGCACTGTAGGGTTTCTATGATTTCTATGAATGCTAACCACTGTGCCACCATGCCACTGGTTAGTTGCTTTGGCCATGCTAAATTCTCCCTCAGTGTACCCAAACAGGCACCGGAGTGTGGCAGCTAGGGGATTTTCACAGTGACTCCGTTGCAGTGTTAATGTAAGCCTCCTCGTGACACTAATAAATAAACTTTAAACTCCTACCATCGCTCACCCATTTGACCACCAGTCTTGGGGGCAGTGGCAGATATTAAACCATCTGGTTTAATATCGAGACTATTGACTCTCTCTGTTCTTGGCTTTGAAGTGAATTGGAGTGACTCTGATGACCTTAACAGTGTTGGCAAACTTGGCCCAAGCCTTCTGCTTTGGGCAAACTCATCGTCCACATTCATGCTGGTTTTCCAATGTTTAATTTACTCAGGTTTATGCTCAAAGTCAATTTGCATATCACTGATATAAAATCTGTCACCAATTAGCACCACTGGTAGCATTTTAAAACATCATTTGCTGCAAAATAGAGTTGCCTTAGAAAACATTCCTTGATCTATTTCGATGTGATTACTGGGAGCACTTTCGCTGAAATAGCTGAAAATGGCTTTCACACAAAAGATTGCATTTTTAATAAGGATTTCCAGTCTCCTTGCTGAGTACGTTGATTTTAAATAACTGGAACTGATTTGATAAAACTGCACACAAAGCAATTACTGCTTTCATTGGTGTTCAGGTTCCCATTTTGTGGGGGAAATTAAAATGATCATAGAATACAATCCCGACAGTGCGGAAGGAGGCCATTCAGCCCATCGAGTCAGCACCAATCACAACCCCACTCAGGCCCTATCCCCATAACCCCATACATTTACCCTAGCTAGTCCCACTGACACTAAGGGGCAATTTAGCATGGCCAATCCACCTAACCCGCACGTCTCTCGGACTGGGAGTAGTGGTGAGGAGGAAACCTACGCAGACACAGGGAGAACATGCGGACAGCGACCCAAGCCGGGAATCGAACCCAGGTCCCTGGTGCTGTGAAACAGCAGTGCTAACCACTGTGCCACCGTGCCGTCCTTGATGTAAGCCTTTAAAACATACAATATGTGGGCGGCACGGTGGCACAGTGGTTAGTACTGCTGCCTCACAGCACCAGGGACCCGGGTTCAATTCGGGCCTCGGATCACTGTCTGTGTGGAGTTTGCACATTCTCCCTGTGTCTGTGTGGGTTTCCTCCGGGTGCTCCGGTTTCCTCCAACAGTCCAAAGATGTGCGGGTTAGGTTGATTGACCATGCTAAATTGCCCCTTAGTGTCAGGGGGGGCGAGCAGGGCAAATATATGTGGTTGCAAGAATAGGGTCTGGATGGGATTGTGGTCAGTGTAGACTTGATGGGCTGAATGGCCTCCTTCTGCACCGTAGAGATTCTATGATTCTATATCTGTTAGTGTCTTTGTTAAGGTACAGGATGCTGACAAAATACTGATAGAAATGGAGATGGGACAAAAGTTTAGAGGCAGTAGGTGGCAGAAGGGGTGTCTATGGATGAAAGCTTTGACAAAGGGTCATCTGGACTCGAAACATCAGATTTTTTCTCCCCCTAGAGATGCTGCCAGACCTGCTGAGATTTTCCAGTTTTCTCTCTTTTGGTGTCTATGGATGAGTCGCTTGGTCGCAATGGCTTGTATTCTGGTTGCTTTATTCAGGGGATATGGGCGTCGCCGGCTGGGTCAGCATTTGTTGCCCATTCCTAATTGCCCTTGAACTGAGAGTCTCGCTCGGCCATTTCAGAGGGTTGTTTAGAGTCAACCACATTGCTGTGGCTCTGGAGTCACATGTAGGCCAGATCAGGTAAGGACGGCAGATTTCCTTCCCTAAAGAACATGAGCGAACCAGATGGGTTTTCACAACAATCGACAATGGTTTCATAGGTCATCAGTAAACTTCTAATTCAATTTGAAGGTGACACTTCGCTGGCTCTACCAACCAACTTTGTTTGAATCACTAATATCCACATGATCTGTGGCCATTTCATTTGTTTAGCTACTTTCTTAAATGAAATGAAAAAGGCTTCTACATCCTTCCCACCAAACCTTGGACATATTCAAACAGACCCCCACCAGGCCGTTGACTACAATGGGTTTTTTTTCTACCTCACTATCCTCACCACTACTTAACCAGACTTACCCTTTACCTCCATCATTTTATATCGACGTTCACTTTTCAGTTCCAGTTTTTGAAGTTCAAATTCTCTCTCCCTATCTCTTTCCTCGCTCTCCTTAGCTTTTTGTTCTGCCAGGGCTATTCTATCCCTTTCTTTTTCCCTTGCCTGTAATTCAAGCAGTTTCAATTCTTTCGCTTGTTGTTCCTCTCTCGATGTCTTGCTTTTTCCTGCTGCTATTGCCTCCCTCTCTTTTGTTTTTGCTTCTAATTCAAGCCATTTCCTTTTTAATTGAATTCCAGCCATTTCCAATCATTCTTACTGTGTTTTTGGCAATTTCAAATGCTGAGTTATCACTTTGATTTGATTTGATTTGATTTATTATTGCCACATGTATTAGTATACAGTGAAAAGTATTGTTTCTTGCGCGCTGCACAGGCAAAGCATACCATTCATAGAGAAGGAAAGGAGAGAGTGCAGAACGCTACAGTCATAGTTAGGGTGTAGAGAAAAATCAACTTAGTGCGAGATAGGCCCATTCAAAAGTCTGATGGCAGCAGGGAAGAAGCTGTTCTTGAGTCGGTTGGTACGTGATCTCAGACTTTTGTATCTTTTTCCTGATGGAAGAAGGTGGAAGAGAGAATGTCCGGGGTGTGTGGGGTCCTTAATTATGCTGGCTGCTTTTCCGAGGCAGTGGGAAAGTGTAGACAGAGTCAATGGATGGGAGGCTGGTTTGCGTGATGGATTGGGCTACATTTATGACCTTTTGTAGTTCCTTGTGGTCTTGGGCAGAGCAGGAGCCATACCAAGCTGTGATACAACCAGAAAGAATGCTTTCTATGGTAATTCTGTAAAAGTTGGTGAGAGTTGTAACGGAAGTGCTAAATTTCCTTAGTCTTCTGAGAAAGTAGAGGTTGCAGTTATCTCTGTCTTCCTCGCCTCTTCAGGTAGTGTCAACTGCAGCTCCTTTACCAGTTCCAAAGGTTTTGCTTTAACACCTTTAGTAAACCATCGAGTGACTTCTCCCACTCCCAGGAAGGCTTTAGCCACTGAAAGAGCCATTATTCCACAAGACACTCCCTATTTAAACCAACCGAATGCAACACCTGAAAAGGAAACACAAATATTCTCAGTACTCAATGTCTTTGAGTCCAATGATCGCATACCAAACAAGGAATATAGATTTTAATCCCGTAAAGAGCCCCCAGTTGTTATAAAGCCCAGACCAGAATCTCCAAGGTACATTATGCAGTTAGCCTAGACCTGGGTGGCACAGTGGCACAGTGGTTAGCACTGCTGCCTCACAGCACTACGGACCCGGGTTTGATTCCCAACTTGGGTCACTGTCTATGTGGAGTCTGTACGTTCTCCCCGTTTCTGTGTGGGGTTTCCTCCGGGTGCTCTGGTTTCCTACCACACTCCAAAGATGTGTGTGTTGGGTGGATTGGCCATGCTAAATTGCCCCTTAGTGTCAGGGGGACTAGCTAGGGTAAATGCATGGGGTTATGGGAATAGGGCCTGGGTGGGTTGTGGTCAGTGCAGACTCGATGGGCTGAATGGCCTCCTCCTGCACTGTAAGATTTTACATCAACATTTGAATTTGGCACAGGTAAGCATAATCTTGCTGCATTCCAGGTATGATTCAAGTGACCCACTAGGAAGCTTTTATCAAAACAAAACTAATTTAAGAACACAGTTAGAGTATAATAAAAAGAAGAAGCTTAACTTTTATCAGTTAAAGTACTTAAACATGCCAAAGTACGATCCGTAACATAGATGATTTGGAGTTGGGGACCAAGTGTAGTGTGTCAAAATTCGCAGATGACACTAAGATGGGTGGCAGAGCAAAGTGTGCAGAGGATGCTGAAAGTCTGCAAAGGGATATAGATAATCTAAGTGAGTGGGTGATGGAGTACAATGTTGGTAAGTATGAAGTCATCCTTTTTGATAGGAATAACAGCAAAATGGACTATTATTTAAATGGTAAAAAATTGCAGCATGCTGCTGTGCAGAGGGACCTGGGTGTCCTTGTGCAGGAATCTCAAGGAGTTGGTTTGCAGGTGCAGCAGGTAATTAAGAAGGCAAATGGAATTTTGTCCTTCATTGCTAGAGGGATGGAGTTTAAAAACAGTGAGGTTATGTTGCAGCTGTATAAGGTGCTGGTGAGGCCACACCTGGAGTACTGTGTACAGTTTTGGTCTCCTTACTTGAGAAAGGATATGCTGGCACTGGAGGGGGTGCAGGGGAGATTCACTAAGTTGATTCCGGAGTTGAGAGGGTTGGCTTATGAAGAGAGACTGAGTAGACTGGGGCTATACTCATTGGAATTCAGAAGAATGAGGGGAGATCTTATAGAAACATATAAGATTATGAAGGGAATAGATAAGATAGAAGCAGGGAAGTTGTTTCCACTGGCGGGTGAAACCAGAATTAGGGGGCATAGCCTCAAAATAAGGGAAAGCAGATTTAGGACTGAGTTGAGGAGGAACTTCTCCACAAGAAGGGTTGTGAATCTGTGGAATTCCCTGCCCAGTGAAGCAGTTGAGGCTACCTCATTGAATGTTTTTAAGACAAGGATAGATAAATTTTTGAACAGTAAAGGAATTAAGGGTTGCGCGGGTAAGTGGAGCTGAGTCCACAAAAAGATCAGCCATGATCTTATTGAATGGGGGAGCAGGCTCGAGGGGCCAGATGGCCTACTCCTGCTCCGAGTTCTTATGTTCTTATGTTCTTATGTTCTTATGTAACAGCTAGCTATCTCTGTTGTTCCAATTTAAAGCAATAGACATAGACCCTTCTTCAGAAGTAGTTAGCACAAAAACAAGTACGCTCACATGATGCTGGATTTTCTGACTTTTAGCATTCCTGGACAGAGATTCAGACAGCAGTTTCCAGAGAAGGACGTACCCTCAAAACAGCAGAACTTTAGAGAGGTAAACCTAGTTTACCCAAGTCTCCCAGCCTCCAGACCCTAGAGACAGAAAAGGATACCTCGCACTCTGCAGCTTCCTAAACTGCAACTCTCAGAGAAAGATCCACCCTCACACAGCAGAATCTCTGACAAAGAGACTTATCTCCCGGAACATTCCAGTCTCCAACTTCAGAGAGGGGAAAAGTGAGAGATTGCTCTCTCCCAACTCAAACACAGCATCATATTCTTTGTAAAAACTAACTTCCCCATCACATTCCCAATGAAGCCCCACTCTGCAAAATCCCAGGGGAAAACAGCAGAACAGCATTAGTTCAAGTTAAACGAACATTCTAGCCATTAGTAACAATTATGCTGCTACAGTAACAATACGGGATGCCGGTTGTAGACAGAATGGCTCCGATAAAATGGAAGGGACTGCTAGAAACATCCTACACAGAAACATGGCTAAAATACATCTCCTAAAGGTACAGGATCGTCACAGATTAATGGTGTCAATGACACATCGTGTAGAATTGTTAGGAGAGAAAGTAAAGAAGGAGATTACAGTGACTGAAAAGTCCAGGGCCACAGGAACTATGACCCAGGGTTACTCTGAGAACTGGAGATGGAGTTGAGAGACTGAGAGAACGAGAGTGCGAGTGTGTGAGAGAGTGTGAGTGTGAGAGAGTAAGAGAGTGTGTGTGAGAGTGTGTGAGAGAGTGTGAAGTTGAGAGGGAGTGTGAGGGTGAGAGAGAGTGTGAAGTTGAGAGGGAGTGTGAGGGTGAGAGAGAGTGTGAGGGTGAGAGTGTGAGGGTGAGAGAGTGTGAGTGTGAGAGATTGTGTGGGAATTTGTGAGAGAGTGAGAGGGCGACAGAATGAGTGTGTGAGAGAATGTAAGTGTGAGCGACTGTGAATATGAGTGTGAGCAAGTGTGAGTGTGAGAGAATGAGGGGTGGCACGGTGGCACAGTGGTTAGCACTGCTGCCTCACAGCACCAGGGACCCAGGTTCAATTCACGGCTTGGATCACTGTCTGTGTGGAGTCTGCACGTTCTCCCCGTGTCTGCGTGGGTTTCCTCTGGGTGCTCCGGTTTCCTCCCACAGGCTGAAAGAGGTGCTGGTTAGGTGCGTTGGCCATGCTAAATTGCCCCTCAGTGTCAGAGATATTAGTAAATTAAATAAGTGGGGTTACGAGATAGGGTCTGGGTGAGATTGTTGTTGGTGCAGGCTTGATGGGCCGAATGGCCTCCTTCTGCACTATCGGGATTCTATGATTCTATTCCTTGGTTCTATGAGTGTGTGAGTGGCTGTTCTGTCTGGAGACAATACACATCTTTTTAGCCTGTCTTGATGCTCTCTCCACTCACGTTGTTTGTATCTTAAAGACTTGATTAGTTGTAAGTATTCGCAATCCAACCATTATTCATGTAAATTGAGTCTGTGTCTTTATATGCTCTGTTTGTGAACAGAATTCCCACTCACCTGAAGAAGGGGCTTGGGGCTCCGAAAGCTTGTGTGGCTTTTGCTGCCAAATAAACCTGTTGGACTTTAACCTGGTGTTGTTAAAACTCTTACTGTGTTTACCCCAGTCCAACACCGGCATCTCCACATCATGTGTGAGTGTGAGGCAGTGAGAGGGTGAGAGAGTGTGAATGTGAGTGTGAGTGTGTTCGAGTGGATGTGAGTGTAAAAGTGTGAGAGTGTGGAACAATGTGATTGTGAGTTTATGTAAGTGTGAGCAGGTGAGTGTGAGAGTGTGAAGCATGAGTGTGAGGGTGAGAGAACATGAGTGAGTGTGTGAAAGTGTGGGAGTGCAAGACAGTCAGAGTGTGAGAGTGAGTGTGAGTGTAGGAGTGAGTGTGAAATGTGGGTGTGAGTTTGAGAGAATGAGTGATGTGAGAAAGTGTGAATGTGTGAGAGAGTGAGCGATTGAATACTGGAATGTGTGAAGTGTGAGAGTGAGACAGTGTGAGTGCCAGTTTGTGTCGGTTTGATTATGCAAGAGAGTGAGTGTGTGATAATGTGAGTGTGAGTAAGAGTTTATGAGATGGTGAGCATGAGAGAGTGTGAGCAGGAGTGTATGAGAGTGAATGTGAGAAAGTGTGAGTGAGTGTGAAATGTGAGAGTGTGTGAGAAAGTGAGAGAGAGATGTGAGGATGTGTGAAGAGTGACAGTGTGAGTGAGTGTGAGAAAGTGTGAGTGCCAGGTTATGAGGGTGTGATTATGAAAGAGTGTGAGATTGAGAGAGTGAGGTTACGCGAGGGTAAGTGTGAGTGAATGTGAGTACGAGTAAGAGTGAATATGAGAAAGTGTGAGTGTGAAGTGTGAGTGTATGAGTGTGAGAGAATGTGAGTGTGTGTGATAGAGTTAGGGTGTGATTGAGTGTGACGTGAGATTGTGGGAGTGACAAAGTGTGTGCGAGAAAATGAGTGTGAGAGAATGAGAGTGAGAGTAAGTCAGAGAAAACGTGAGTGTGAGAGAGTGAATGTGAGAAGGTGTGAGAGTGAGCGTTGTGAGAGAGAGAGACACACATATACACACACACACACAGACACACACATACGCACACACACACACACACACACACATAGACAGACACATACACAGAGACACACACACACTCACACACACACACATACGCACACGCACACACACACACAGACACACACACACTCTTACTCACGCACACACACACATAGATAGACACATACACATAGACACACACACACACACACACACACTCTCACTCACACTCAGACACACACACGCACTCACACACACAGACACACAAACATACAAAAGTGCACACACGCACATTGACTCACACACACATAACTGCCCACAAACACAGTCACACACACTCAACAACACCCACACACTCACACACACATTTTCACACAGACACACACACACAGAGTCACACACAAATACAGTCATACACACTCACATGCACACTCTGTCACACTCACACAGTCGCTGAGGGAGAAGTTCAGCCCCAGGCCACGGAGTTTGGAGATGAGTTTTGTCGGAATAATGGTGTTAAAGGCTGAGCTATAGTTAATAAATAGGAGTCTGGCATAAGTGTCTTTGTTATCTAGGTGTTCCAGGGATGAGTGCAGGGCCAGGGAGATGGTGTCTGCTGTGGGCCTGTTGCGGTAGGCAAACTGTAGTGGATCCAGGCAATCTGGGGGGCCGAAATTGATTCGTGCCATGACTAACCTTCATAATGATGGATGTCAGAGCCACCGGACGATAGTCATTAAGGCACCCTGCCTGGCTTTTCTTTGGTACCGGTAGATAGATTGTTGATTAACGAGGGTGTGAAAGGTACTGGGGGTTGGCAGGAATGTGGAGTTCAGTTTACAGTCAAATCAGCCTTGGTCTTATTGAATGGGAGAGCAGGCTCGAGGGGCCGAGGGGCCTTACTCCTGCTCCTAAATTATGTTTGTATGTTTGCCTCACAGCGCCAAAGACCCGGATTCGATTGCGGCCTTAGGTGATGGCTTGTGTGGAGTCTGCACGTTCTCCCCGTGTCTGCGTGGGTTTCCTCCGGGTGCTCCGGTTTCCTCCCGCAGTCTAAAGATGTGCCGGTTAGGAGGATTGACCATGTTAAATTGACCATTAGTCCCCAAAAATGTGTAGATTAGGGAGATTAGCTGGGGTAAATACATGGGGCTGTGGGGATAGGGCAGGGAGATGGGCCTGGGCAAGATGCTCTGTCGGAAAGTCAGTGCAGATTCAATGGGCCAAATGGCCTCCTTCTGCACAGTAAGAAGTCTAACAACACCAGGTTAAAGTCCAACAGGTTTATTTGGTAGAAAATGCCATGAGCTTTCGAAACGCTGCCCGTTCATCAGGTGGAGTGGGCGATGCGCTCACAAACAGGGCATATAAAGACACAAACTCAATTCACAGAATAATGATTGGAATGCTAATCAAGCTAATCAGTGCTAATACAGCTATTCAAGTTTTAAAGGTACAGACAATGTGAGTGGAGAGAGCATTAAGCACAGGTTAAAGAGATGTGTATTGTCTCCAGACAGGACAGCGAGTGAGATTTTGCAAGTCCAGGCAAGTTGTGGGGGTTACAGATAGTGTGACATGAACCCAAGATCCCGGTTGAGGCCGTCCTCATGTGTGCGGAACTTGGCTATCAGTTTCTGCTCAGCGACTCTGCGCTGTCGTGTGTTGTGAAGGCCGCCTTGGAGAACGCTTACCCGAAGATCAGAGGCTGAATGCCCGTGACTGCTGAAGTGCTCCCCCACAGGAAGAGAACAGTCTTGCCTGGTGATTGTCGAGCAGTGTTCTTTCATCCGTTGTCCTTGTGTCTGCATGGTTTCCCCAATGTACCATGCCTCAGGACATCCTTTCCTGCAGCGTATCAGGTAGACAACGTTGGCCGAGTTGCAAGTGTATGTACCGTGTACCTGGTAGATGGTGTTCTCATGTGAGATGATGGCATCTGTGTCGATGATCCGGCACGTCTTGCAGAGGTTGCTGTGGCAGGGTTGTGTGGTGTCGTGGTCACTGTTCTCCTGAAGGCTGGGTAGTTTGCTGCGGACAATGGTCTGTTTGAGGTTGTGCAGCTGTTTGAAGGCAAGAAGTGGGGGTGTGGGGATGGCCTTGGCGAGATGTTCGTCTTCATCAATGACATGTTGAAGGCTCCGGAGGAGATGCCGTAGCTTCTCCGCTCCGGGGAAGTACTGGACAACGAAGGGTACTCTGTCCGCTGTGTCCTGTGTTTGTCTTCTGAGGAGGTCGGTGCAGTTTTTCGCTGTGGCGCGTCGGAACTGTCGATCGATGAGTCGAGCGCCATATCCTGTTCTTATGAGGGCATCTTTCAGCGTCTGGAGGTGTCTGTTGCGATCCTCCTCATCCGAGCAGATCCTGTGTATTCGGAGGGCTTGTCCGTAGGGGATGGCTTCTTTAACGTGTTTAGGGTGGAAGCTGGAGAAGTGGAGCATCATGAGGTTATCCGTGGGCTTGCGGTACAGTGAGGTGCTGAGGTGACCGTCCTTAATGGAGATGTGTGTGTCCAAGAATGCAACCGATTCCGGAGAGTAGTCCATGGTGAGTCTGATGGTGGGATTCATCTCCTTCTGCACTGCAGGGATTCTTCGATATGTGCAGCACTGTGCCTTTCTAGCTGAAATAGCTCGCAAAATAAAATCCCTCACTCAAGATGAGAAATAAAAGACAATTTAACTTTAATAAACACACTCACTGCATATAGACAACAGTGCTGTGCGGTTCGGTTGACTGGGGTCCATCCTGTGGTGGAGACTGGTCAGTGCAGTTTCCGGCCGGTGCCCCTCCTGCACTGACCACGCTCTGCCATTAGATGGAGCTGAGGGCCTGAGTGGGAGTTCAGGCAGCAGCAGAGAGAGAGCAGTCTGCACAGGAGGGACAGGTCCCGCTGGGTCTAGGACACAGACCACAGGGTGGGCGAGGTGTGGGGGGGGGGGCGATCAGGACCCAGGGGTGGGGGGCTGCTGCTGAGGCGAGGCTCAGTGTATTAGAACGGCAGGCCCAAAGAGGTAGTTTGAAAGGAAAAGTGATCTGAGGCCCACAGAACGGCCTCGGGGGGTTTTTTTTACGAGCCTCGGGCGGGCAAGGTGGTAAAACTCCAGCTTATGAGTCTGTGTGCATGGCCAGAGAGAGAATTCCGGAACTCGGGGCCCAGCCTGTCCAAGGCACGGACGCCAATGCTGACACAATTGAAATTGGGGCCAAGCATCAGCTGAACGCAGAGATCTTGGGGAGTTGTGAGGCTGGAGGAGATTCCAGTGATAGAATCATAGAATCCCCATGGTGCAGCAAGAGGCCATTCGGCCCATCGAGTCTGCACCCACTCTCCACAGGAGCATCCCACCCTGGATCACCCACCCACCCTCTCCCTGTAACCCTGCGCATTTACCATGGCCAATTCACCCAACCTGCACATCCTTGCTGTGAGGAGGTTTAAAACTTATAGAATCCCTACAGTGCAGAAGGAGGCCTTTCGGCCCATCGAGTCTGCACTGACCACAATCCCACCCAGGCCCTATCTCCATAACCCCATGCATTTACCTTAGTTAGACCCCCCCTGACACTAAGGGGCAATTTAGCACGGCCAATCCACCAAACCCACACGTCTTAGGATTTAGGATGAGAATTTTAAAGTTAAAATTGGGAGGCAGTGCAGATCAGCGAGCTCTGGGTTGGGAGGTGAACGGGGCTTGATGGGAGTTAAGACCTGGACGATGGGCCTCACTTTAACAGAGGGAGGCCAGGAAGATGGTGTTGGAATCTTCAAATGTAGTGACAGAGCCGTGAACCAGGGATTTCAGCCACAAACCAGCTGGGTGGAGTCAGCATTCTTATGGAAGGGATCGAGTAGGCGGCGGCACGGTGGCACAGTGGTTAGCACTGCTGCTTCACAGCTCCAGGAACCTGGGTTCGATTCCCGGCTTGGGTCACTGTCTGTGTGGAGTTTGCACATTTTCCTCGTGTCTGCGTGGGTTTCCTCCGGGTGCTCCGGTTTCCTCCCACAGTCCAAAGATGTGCGGGTTAGGTTGATTGGCCAAGCTAAAAATTGCCCTTAGTGTCCTGGGATGCGTAGGTTAGAGGGATTAGTGGGTAAAATATATGGGCGGTAGGGCCTGGGTGGGATTGTGGTCGGTGCAGACTCGATGGGCCGAATGGCCTCTTTCTGTGCTGTAGGCATTCTAAGATTCTAAGAGTCCCTCAGCGCTGGGTCCAAATCTCCTCCGCATCCTCCCCTAAACACGGACATCTTACCTCAAGTGGCCAGAACGGGACGCAATACTTGGGTAGAGGCTGAATGATTGTTTTCCAAAAGGTTTATTAGATCTTTCTAGTTTTTACACTCTATTATTCCATGAATAAACCCCAGCGTGTGATAGGCTTTTTCTAAAAGCAGCTTCCTCAGTGTGTTCTGTCAGCGTTGGCGAGTTGTGTAAAGACATCCGGGTTCCCGTGCCCACTTTACACTTGGACAATTTACTGTCGACAGGCTCTCCTGATAGTCACACTGAAATGTCCCACTTCACAATTGTCCCAGTAACTTCACATAAACAGTCAATGAAAGCCTACTTGTGATACTAACAAATAGACTTCAAACTTTAATCAAGGAGCCCGAGCAAAACTGGAGTCAATGAGAATCGGGGGAAAAATCTACGCTGGTTGGAGTCATACCCGGCACAAAGGAAGATGGTTGTGATGATTGGAGATCAATCATCTCAGCTCCAGGACATCTCTGCAGGAGTCCCTCAGGGTAGCGACCTCGGCCCAAACATCTTCAGCTGCTTCATTAATTGCCTTGCTCCCATCGGAAGTGGGCATGTTCGCTGATGATTTCACAATGTTCAGCACCATTTGCGACTCCCCAGATACTGAAGCAGTCCATGTTCAAATGCAGCAAGACCTGGACAATATCCAGGCTTGGGCTGACAAGTCACATTCATACCACACAAGTGCCAGGCAATGACCAGAAAATCATCGAATCCCTGCAGTACAGAAGGAGGCCATTCGGTCCATTGTGTCTGCACCAACTCCCTGACAGAGCATCTGACCCAGGCCTTATTTCCATAACCCCACACATTTATCCTACTAATCCCCCTAACCGACACTTCTTTTGGACACTAAGGGACAATTTAGCATGGCCAATCCCCCTAACCTACACTTCTTTTGGACACTAAGGGACAATTTAGCATGGCCAATCCACCTAACCTAAACATCTTAAGACACTAAGGGGCAATTTACCATGGCCAATCCACCGAACCTACACATCTTTGGACACTAAGAGGCAATTTAGCATGGCTAATCCATCTAACCTAATCATCTTAAGATACTAAGGGGCAATTTAGCATGGCCAATCCACCAAACCGACACATCTTTGGAGTGTGAGAGGAAACCGGAGCACCCGGAGGAAACCCACAGAGATATGGGGAGAACGTGTAAACTCCACACAGGCAGTCACTCAAGGCTGGAATTGAACCAGGGTCCCAGGCACTGTGAGACAGCAGTGCTAATGACTAACCATCTCCATTAACAGAGGATCTATCCATCTCCCTTGACTTTCAATGCCATTACCATCACGGACTCCCCCACTATCAACATCCTGGGGGTTACCAATGACAAGGAAATGAACTGGACCCAGCCATATAAATACTGTGACTACCAGAGCAGGTCCAAAAGGCGTTTGATAAGGTGCCTCACAAAAGGTTGCTGAAGAAGATTGGGTCACACGGAGTTGGGGGTAGGATTGTTAGCGTGGATTGGGGATTGGCTATCCGACAGGAAACAGAGAGTTGGAATAAATGGGTGCTTTTCTGGTTGGCGGATGGTAACTAGTGGCGTGCCGCAGGGATTGGTACTGGGGCCTCAACTATTTACCATTTATATAGACGATCTGGAGGAGGGGACTGAGTGTAGGGTAACAAAGTTTGCAGACGACACAAAGATAAGTGGAAAAGTGAATCGTGTGGAGGGCGTAGAAGGTCTGCAGAGAGATTTGGACAGGCTGAGTGGGCGAGGATCTGGCAGATGGAGTATAACGTTGACAAAGGCGAGGTTATTCACTTTGGAGGAAATAATAGCAAAGTGGATTATTATCTAAATGGAAAAAAATTACAACATGCTACTGTGCAAAGGGACCTGGGGGTCCTTGTGCATGAGACGCAAAAACCCAGTCTGCAGGTGCAACAGGTGATCAAGAAGGCAAATGGGATGTTGGCCTATATCGCAAGGGGGATAGAATATAAAAGCAGAGATGTCTTGCTGCATCTGTACAGGGCATTGGTGAGGCCGCAGCTGGAATACTGTGTGCAGTATTGGTCCCCTTATTTGCGGAAGGATATATTGGCCTTGGAAGGAGTGCAGAGAAGGTTCACCAGGTTGATACCTGAGATGAGGGGTGTTGATTGTGAGGAGAGACTGAGCAGATTGGGTTTGTACTCATTGGAATTTAGAAGGCTGAGGGGGGATCTTATAGAGACCTATAAGATAATGAAGGGGCTGGATAGGGTAGAAGTGGAGAGATTCTTTCCACTTAGAAAGGAAGCTAGAACTAGAGGGCACAGCCTCAAAATAAAGGGGGGTCAGTTTAGGACAGAGTTGAGGAGGAAATTCTTCTCTCAGAGGGTGGTGAATCTCTGGAGTTCTCTGCCCACTGAAGTGGTGAAGGCTACCTCGTTGAATATGTTTAAATCACGGATAGATGGATTCCTGATCGGTAAGGGAATTAGGGGTTGTAGGGATCAGGCGGAAAAGTGGAACTGATCCACTTCAGATCAGCCATGATCTTATTGAATGGCGGGGCAGGCTCGAGGGGCTAGATGGCCTACTCCTGCTCCTATTTCTTATGTTCTTATGTTCTAATGCAGAACTGAGGAACTCACCTCCAGACTCCCCAAAGACTATCCACTATCTACAAGGCACAAGAGAGGAGTGTGATGGAATATCCTCCAATTTCCTGGATGAGCGCATCTCAATTAGCTCACCATTATCCAGGACAAGGCGGCCTCACTTAATTGGCACCCCATCCAACACCTTCAACGAACTCTTCCTCCATCAACGACACAGAGTAACAGCAGTGCACAGTTTCTAAAGGTGAAGAGCAGGAACGCAACAAGGATTCCTGACAGCAACTTGCAAAACAAGACTTCAACCATCAAGAACGACAAGCGTAGCAGACACATGGGAACACGAGCATCTGCAAGATCCCCTCCGAGTCACTCACCATACCAACATGGAAATATATCGCCTTTACTTCACTGTCGCTGGGACAATATCGTGGAATTCCCTCCCAAACACTATTGTGGGTGTATCTACACCACACAATGAACACTGTGTAACACTGCTGTATTCTAATATCGAGCGCACTATGTAACATTGCTGTATTCTAATATCCAGCACACTGTGTAACACTGCTGTATTCTAATATCCAGCACACTGTGTAACACTGCTGTATTCTAATATCCAGCACACTGTGTAACACTGCTGTATTCTAATACCGAGCACACTGTGTAACACCGCTGTATTCTAATCTCCAGCGCACTGTGTAACACTGCTGTATTCTAATATCGAGCGCACTATGTAACATTGCTGTATTCTAATATCGAGCGCACTGTGTAACATTGCTGTATTCTAATATCCAGCGCACTGTGTAACACTGCTGTATTCTAATATCCAGCGCACTGTGTAACACCGCTGTATTCTAATATCGAGCGCACTGTGTAACACTGCTGTATTCTAATATCGAGCGCACTGTGTAACACTGCTGTATTCTAATATCGAGCGCACTATGTAACATTGCTGTATTCTAATATCCAGCGCACTGTGTAACACTGCTGTATTCTAATATCCAGCGCACTGTGTAACACCGCTGTATTCTAATATCGAGCGCACTGTGTAACACTGCTGTATTCTAATATCCAGCGCACTGTGTAACACTGCTGTATTCTAATATCCAGCGCACTGTGTAACACTGCTGTATTCTAATATCCAGCACACTGTGTAACACTGCTGTATTCTAATATCCAGCACATTGTGTAACACCGCTGTATTCTAATATCCAGCACACTGTGTAACACTGCTGTATTCTAATATCCAGCGCACTGTGTAACACTGCTGTATTCTAATCTCGAGCACACTGTGTAACACTGCTGTATTCTAATATCCAGCACACTGTGTAACACTGCTGTATTCTAATATCCAGCGCACTGTGTAACACTGCTGTATTCTAATATCGAGCACATTGTGTAACACTGCTGTATTCTAATCTCCAGCACACTGTGTAACACTGCTGTATTCTAATATCGAGCAGACTGTGTAACACTGCTGTATTCTAATCTCCAGCACACTGTGTAACACTGCTGTATTCTAATATCGAGCACACTGTGTAACACTGCTGTATTCTAATCTCGAGCACAATGTGTAACACTGCTGTATTCTAATCTCGAGCACACTGTGGAACACTGCTGTATTCTAATATCGAGCACACTGTGTAACACTGCTGTATTCTAATCTCCAGCACACTGTGTAACACTGCTGTATTCTAATATCCAGCGCACTGTGTAACACTGCTGTATTCTAATATCGAGCACACTGTGTAACACTGCTGTATTCTAATATCGAGCACACTGTGTAACACTGCTGTATTCTAATATCCAGCGCACTGTGTAACACTGCTGTATTCTAATATCGAGCACACTGTGTAACACTGCTGTATTCTAATATCCAGCACACTGTGTAACACTGCTGTATTCTAATCTCCAGCGCACTGTGTAACACTGCTGTATTCTAATCTCCAGCGCACTGTGTAACACTGCTGTATTCTAATATCGGGCACACTGTGTAACACTGCTGTATTCTAATATCGAGCACACTGTGTAACACTGCTGTATTCTAATATCGAGCACACTGTGTAACACTGCTGTATTCTAATCTCGAGCACACTGTGTAACACTGCTGTATTCTAATATCGAGCACACTGTGTAACACTGCTGTATTCTAATATCGAGCACACTGTGTAACACTGCTGTATTCTAATATCGAGCACACTGTGTAACACTGCTGTATTCAAATATCCAGCGCACTGTGTAACACTGCTGTATTCTAATATCCAGCACACTGTGTAACACTGCTGTATTCTAATATCGAGCACACTGTGTAACACTGCTGTATTCTAATCTCCAGCACACTGTGTAACACTGCTGTATTCTAATATCCAGCACACTGTGTAACACTGCTGTATACTAATATCCAGCGCACTGTGTAACACTGCTGTATTCTAATATCGAGCACACTGTGTAACACTGCTGTATTCTAATATCCAGCGCACTGTGTAACACTGCTGTATTCTAATATCCAGCGCACTGTGTAACACTGCTGTATTCTAATATCGAGCACACTGTGTAACACTGCTGGATTCTAATATCGAGCACACTGTGTAACACTGCTGTATTCTAATATCCAGCACAGTGTGTAACACTGCTGTATTCTAATATCCAGCGCACTGTGTAACACTGCTGTATTCTAATATCGAGCACACTGTGTAACACTGCTGTATTCTAATATCCAGCACACTGTGTAACACTGCTGTATTCTAATATCCAGCACACTGTGTAACACTGCTGTATTCTAATATCCAGCACAGTGTGTAACACTGCTGTATTCTAATATCCAGCACACTGTGTAACACTGCTGTATTCTAATATCGAGCACACTGTGTAACACTGCTGTATTCTAATATCCAGCACACTGTGTAACACTGCTGTATTCTAATATCGAGCACACTGTGTAACACTGCTGTATTCTAATCTCGAGCACACTGTGTAACACTGCTGTATTCTAATCTCGAGCACACTGTGTAACACTGCTGTATTCTAATATCCAGCACACTGTGTAACACTGCTGTATTCTAATCTCGAGCACACTGTGTAACACTGCTGTATTCTAATATCGAGCACACTGTGTAACACTGCTGTATTCTAATATCGAGCACATTGTGTAACACTGCTGTATTCTAATATCCAGCGCACTGTGTACCACTGCTGTATTCTAATATCCAGCACACTGTGTAACACTGCTGTATTCTAATATCCAGCACACTGTGTAACACTGCTGTATTCTAATATCGAGCACATTGTGTAACACTGCTGTATTCTAATATCCAGCGCACTGTGTACCACTGCTGTATTCTAATATCGAGCACACTGTGTAACACCGCTGTATTCTAATCTCCAGCACACTGTGTAACACCGCTGTATTCTAATCTCCAGCACACTGTGTAACACTGCTGTATTCTAATATCCAGCGCACTGTGTAACACTGCTGTATTCTAATATCCAGCACACTGTGTAACACTGCTGTATTCAAATATCCAGCGCACTGTGTAACACTGCTGTATTCTAATATCGAGCACACTGTGTAACACTGCTGTATTCTAATATCGAGCACACTGTGTAACACTGCTGTATTCTAATCTCCAGCACACTGTGTAACACTGCTGTATTCTAATATCGAGCACACTGTGTAACACTGCTGTATTCTAATATCGAGCACACTGTGTAACACTGCTGTATTCTAATATCCAGCACAGTGTGTAACACTGCTGTATTCTAATATCCAGCGCACTGTGTAACACTGCTGTATTCTAATATCGAGCACACTGTGTAACACTGCTGTATTCTAATATCCAGCACACTGTGTAACACTGCTGTATTCTAATATCCAGCACACTGTGTAACACTGCTGTATTCTAATATCCAGCACAGTGTGTAACACTGCTGTATTCTAATATCCAGCACACTGTGTAACACTGCTGTATTCTAATATCGAGCACACTGTGTAACACTGCTGTATTCTAATATCCAGCACACTGTGTAACACTGCTGTATTCTAATATCGAGCACACTGTGTAACACTGCTGTATTCTAATCTCGAGCACACTGTGTAACACTGCTGTATTCTAATCTCGAGCACACTGTGTAACACTGCTGTATTCTAATATCCAGCACACTGTGTAACACTGCTGTATTCTAATCTCGAGCACACTGTGTAACACTGCTGTATTCTAATATCGAGCACACTGTGTAACACTGCTGTATTCTAATATCGAGCACATTGTGTAACACTGCTGTATTCTAATATCCAGCGCACTGTGTACCACTGCTGTATTCTAATATCCAGCACACTGTGTAACACTGCTGTATTCTAATATCCAGCACACTGTGTAACACTGCTGTATTCTAATATCCAGCACATTGTGTAACACTGCTGTATTCTAATATCCAGCGCACTGTGTACCACTGCAGTATTCTAATATCGAGCACACTGTGTAACACCGCTGTATTCTAATCTCCAGCACACTGTGTAACACCGCTGTATTCTAATATCCAGCACACTGTGTAACACTGCTGTATTCTAATATCCAGCGCACTGTGTAACACTGCTGTATTCTAATATCCAGCACACTGTGTAACACTGCTGTATTCAAATATCCAGCGCACTGTGTAACACTGCTGTATTCTAATATCGAGCACACTGTGTAACACTGCTGTATTCTAATATCGAGCACACTGTGTAACACTGCTGTATTCTAATCTCCAGCACACTGTGTAACACTGCTGTATTCTAATATCCAGCACACTGTGTAACACTGCTGTATACTAATATCCAGCGCACTGTGTAACACTGCTGTATTCTAATATCGAGCACACTGTGTAACACTGCTGTATTCTAATATCCAGCGCACTGTGTAACACTGCTGTATTCTAATATCCAGCGCACTGTGTAACACTGCTGTATTCTAATATCGAGCAGACTGTGTAACACTGCTGTATTCTAATATCGAGCACACTGTGTAACACTGCTGTATTCTAATATCCAGCACACTGTGTAACACCGCTGTATTCTAATATCCAGCGCACTGTGTAACACTGCTGTATTCTAATATCGAGCACACTGTGTAACACTGCTGTATTCTAATATCGAGCACACTGTGTAACACTGCTGTATTCTAATATCCAGCGCACTGTGTAACACTGCTGTATTCTAATATCGAGCACACTGTGTAACACTGCTGTATTCTAATATCCAGCGCACTGTGTAACACTGCTGTACTCTAATATCGAGCACACTGTGTAACACTGCTGTATTCTAATATCCAGCACACTGTGTAACACTGCTGTATTCTAATATCCAGCGCACTGTGTAACACTGCTGTATTCTAATATCCAGCACACTGTGTAACACTGCTGTATTCTAATATCGAGCACACTGTGTAACACTGCTGTATTCTAATATCGAGCACACTGTGTAACACTGCTGTATTCTAATATCGAGCACATTGTGTAACACTGCTGTATTCTAATATCCAGCACACTGTGTAACACCGCTGTATTCTAATCTCCAGCACAATGTGTAACACCGCTGTATTCTAATCTCCAGCACACTGTGTAACACTGCTGTATTCTAATATCCAGCACACTGTGTAACACTGCTGTATTCTAATATCGAGCACACTGTGTAACACTGCTGTATTCTAATCTCCAGCACACTGTGTAACACTGCTGTATTCTAATATCGAGCACACTGTGTAACACTGCTGTATTCTAATATCGAGCACACTGTGTAACACTGCTGTATTCTAATATCCAGCACAGTGTGTAACACTGCTGTATTCTAATATCCAGCGCACTGTGTAACACTGCTGTATTCTAATATCGAGCACACTGTGTAACACTGCTGTATTCTAATATCCAGCACACTGTGTAACACTGCTGTATTCTAATATCCAGCACACTGTGTAACACTGCTGTATTCTAATATCCAGCACAGTGTGTAACACTGCTGTATTCTAATATCCAGCACACTGTGTAACACTGCTGTATTCTAATATCGAGCACACTGTGTAACACTGCTGTATTCTAATATCCAGCACACTGTGTAACACTGCTGTATTCTAATATCGAGCACACTGTGTAACACTGCTGTATTCTAATCTCGAGCACACTGTGTAACACTGCTGTATTCTAATCTCGAGCACACTGTGTAACACTGCTGTATTCTAATATCCAGCACACTGTGTAACACTGCTGTATTCTAATCTCGAGCACACTGTGTAACACTGCTGTATTCTAATATCGAGCACACTGTGTAACACTGCTGTATTCTAATATCGAGCACATTGTGTAACACTGCTGTATTCTAATATCCAGCGCACTGTGTACCACTGCTGTATTCTAATATCCAGCACACTGTGTAACACTGCTGTATTCTAATATCCAGCACACTGTGTAACACTGCTGTATTCTAATATCGAGCACATTGTGTAACACTGCTGTATTCTAATATCCAGCGCACTGTGTACCACTGCTGTATTCTAATATCGAGCACACTGTGTAACACCGCTGTATTCTAATCTCCAGCACACTGTGTAACACCGCTGTATTCTAATATCCAGCACACTGTGTAACACTGCTGTATTCTAATATCCAGCGCACTGTGTAACACTGCTGTATTCTAATATCCAGCACACTGTGTAACACTGCTGTATTCAAATATCCAGCGCACTGTGTAACACTGCTGTATTCTAATATCGAGCACACTGTGTAACACTGCTGTATTCTAATATCGAGCACACTGTGTAACACTGCTGTATTCTAATCTCCAGCACACTGTGTAACACTGCTGTATTCTAATATCCAGCACACTGTGTAACACTGCTGTATACTAATATCCAGCGCACTGTGTAACACTGCTGTATTCTAATATCGAGCACACTGTGTAACACTGCTGTATTCTAATATCCAGCGCACTGTGTAACACTGCTGTATTCTAATATCCAGCGCACTGTGTAACACTGCTGTATTCTAATATCGAGCAGACTGTGTAACACTGCTGTATTCTAATATCGAGCACACTGTGTAACACTGCTGTATTCTAATATCCAGCACACTGTGTAACACCGCTGTATTCTAATATCCAGCGCACTGTGTAACACTGCTGTATTCTAATATCGAGCACACTGTGTAACACTGCTGTATTCTAATATCGAGCACACTGTGTAACACTGCTGTATTCTAATCTCCAGCACAATGTGTAACACCGCTGTATTCTAATCTCCAGCACACTGTGTAACACTGCTGTATTCTAATATCCAGCACACTGTGTAACACTGCTGTATTCTAATATCGAGCACACTGTGTAACACTGCTGTATTCTAATATCGAGCACACTGTGTAACACTGCTGTATTCTAATATCCAGCGCACTGTGTAACACTGCTGTATTCTAATATCGAGCACACTGTGTAACACTGCTGTATTCTAATATCGAGCACACTGTGTAACACTGCTGTATTCTAATATCCAGCGCACTGTGTAACACTGCTGTATTCTAATATCCAGCGCACTGTGTAACACTGCTGTACTCTAATATCCAGCACACTGTGTAACACTGCTGTATTCTAATATCCAGCGCACTGTGTAACACTGCTGTATTCTAATATCCAGCACACTGTGTAACACTGCTGTATTCTAATATCCAGCACACTGTGTAACACTGCTGTATTCTAATATCCAGCGCACTGTGTAAAACTGCTGTATTCTAATCTCCAGCACACTGTGTAACACTGCTGTATTCTAATATCCAGCACACTGTGTAACACCGCTGTATTCTAATATCCAGCGCACTGTGTAACACTGCTGTATTCTAATATCCAGCACACTGTGTAACACCGCTGTATTCTAATATCCAGCGCACTGTGTAACACTGCTGTATTCTAATATCCAGCACACTGTGTAACACTGCTGTATTCTAATCTCCAGCGCACTGTGTAACACTGCTGTATTCTAATATCGAGCACACTGTGTAACACTGCTGTATTCTAATATCCAGCGCACTGTGTAACACTGCTGTATTCTAATATCCAGCGCACTGTGTAACACTGCTGTATTCTAATATCGAGCACACTGTGTAACACTGCTGTATTCTAATATCGAGCACACTGTGTAACACTGCTGTATTATAATATCCAGCGCACTGTGTAACACTGCTGTATTCTAATATCCAGCGCACTGTGTAACACTGCTGTATTCTAATATCCAGTACACAGTGTAACACTGCTGTATTCTAATATCGAGCGCACTGTGTAACACTGCTGTATTCTAATATCGAGCACACTGTGTAACACTGCTGTATTCTATTATCCAGCGCACTGTGTAACACTGCTGTATTCTAATATCGAGCACACTGTGTAACACTGCTGTATTCTAATATCGAGCACACTGTGTAACACTGCTGTATTCTATTATCCAGCGCACTGTGTAACACTGCTGTATTCTAATATCGAGCACACTGTGTAACACTGCTGTATTCTAATATCGAGCACATTGTGTAACACTGCTGTATTCTAATATCCAGCACACTGTGTAACACTGCTGTATTCTAATATCGAGCACACTGTGTAACACTGCTGTATTCTAATATCCAGCACACTGTGTAACACTGCTGTATTCTAATATCGAGCACACTGTGGAACTCTGCTGTATTCTATTATCCAGCGCACTGTGCAACACTGCTGTATTCTAATCTCGAGCACACTGTGTAACACTGCTGTATTCTAATATCCAGCGCACTGTGTAACAGTGCTGTATTCTAATATCGAGCACACTGTGTAACACTGCTGTATTCTAATATCGAGCACATTGTGTAACACTGCTGTATTCTAATATCCAGCGCACTGTGTAACACTGCTGTATTCTAATATCCAGCACAATGTGTAACACTGCTGTATTCTAATCTCGAGCACACTGTGTAACACTGCTGTATTCTAATATCCAGTGCACTGTGTAACACTGCTGTATTCTAATATCCAGCACACTGTGTAACACTGCTGTATTCGAATATCCAGCACACTGTGTAACACTGCTGTATTCTAATCTCGAGCACACTGTGTAACACTGCTGTATTCTAATATCGAGCACACTGTGTAACACTGCTGTATTGTCATCTCGAGCACACTGTGTAACACTGCTGTATTCTAATCTCCAGCACACTGTGTAACACTGCTGTATTCTAATCTCCAGCACACTGTGGAACACTGCTGTATTCTAATATCCAGCACACTGTGTAACACTGCTGTATTCTAATATCGAGCACACTGTGTAACACTGCTGTATTCTAATATCCAGCACACTGTGTAACACCGCTGTATTCTAATATCCAGCGCACTGTGTAACACTGCTGTATTCTAATCTCGAGCACACTGTGTAACACTGCTGTATTCTAATATCCAGCACACTGTGTATCACCGCTGTATTCTAATATCCAGCGCACTGTGTAACACTGCTGTATTCTAATATCCAGCACACTGTGTAACACCGCTGTATTCTAATATCCAGCGCACTGTGTAACACTGCTGTATTCTAATATCCAGCACACTGTGTAACACTGCTGTATTCTAATCTCCAGCGCACTGTGTAACACTGCTGTATTCTAATATCGAGCACACTGTGTAACACTGCTGTATTCTAATATCCAGCGCACTGTGTAACACTGCTGTATTCTAATATCCAGCGCACTGTGTAACACTGCTGTATTCTAATATCGAGCACACTGTGTAACACTGCTGTATTCTAATATCGAGCACACTGTGTAACACTGCTGTATTCTAATATCCAGCGCACTGTGTAACACTGCTGTATTCTAATATCCAGCGCACTGTGTAACACTGCTGTATTCTAATATCCAGTACACAGTGTAACACTGCTGTATTCTAATATCGAGCGCACTGTGTAACACTGCTGTATTCTAATATCGAGCACACTGTGTAACACTGCTGTATTCTATTATCCAGCGCACTGTGTAACACTGCTGTATTCTAATATCGAGCACACTGTGTAACACTGCTGTATTCTAATATCGAGCACACTGTGTAACACTGCTGTATTCTATTATCCAGCGCATTGTGTAACACTGCTGTATTCTAATATCGAGCACACTGTGTAACACTGCTGTATTCTAATATCGAGCACATTGTGTAACACTGCTGTATTCTAATATCCAGCACACTGTGTAACACTGCTGTATTCTAATATCGAGCACACTGTGTAACACTGCTGTATTCTAATATCCAGCACACTGTGTAACACTGCTGTATTCTAATATCCAGCACACTGTGTAACACTGCTGTAAGACCATAAGACATAGGAGCGGAAGTAAGGCCATTCGGCCCATCGAGTCCACTCCACCATTCAATCATGGTTGATTTCAACTCCATTTACCCGCTCTCTCCCCATAGCCCTTAATTCCTCGAGAAATCAAGAATTTATCAATTTCTGTCTTGAAGACGCTCAACGTCTCGGCCTCCACAGCCCTCTGTGGCAATGAATTCCACAGACCCACCACTCTCTGGCTGAAAAAATTTCTCCTCATCTCTGTTCTAAAGTGACTCCCTTTTATTCTAAGGCTGTGCCCCCGCGTCCTAGTCTCCCCTGTTAATGGAAACAACTTCCCTACGTCCATCCTATCTAAGCCGTTCATTATCTTGTAAGTTTCTATCAGATCTCCCCTCAACCTCCTAAACTCCAATGAATATAATCCCACGATCCTCAGACGTTCATCGTATGTCAGGCCTACCATTCCTGGGATCATCCGTGTGAATCTCCGCTGGACCCGCTCCAGTGCCAGTATGTCCTTCCTGAGGTGTGGGGCCCAAAATTGCTCACAGTACTCCAAATGGGGCCTAACCAGTGCTTTATAAAGCCTCAGAAGTACATCCCTGCTTTTGTATTCCAAGCCTCTTGAGATAAATGACAACATTACATTTGCTTTCTTAATTACGGACTCAACCTGCAAGTTTACCTTTAGAGAATCCTGGACTAGGACTCCCAAGTCCCTTTGCACTTTAGCATTATGAATTTTGTCACCGTTTAGAAAATAGTCCATGCCTCTATTCTTTTTTCCAAAGTGTACGACCTCGCACTTGCCCACGTTGAATTTCATCAGCCACTTCTTGGACCACTCTCCTAAACTGTCTAAATCTTTCTGCAGCCTCCCCACCTCCTCAATACTACCTGCCCCTCCACCTATCTTTGTATCATCGGCAAACTTGGCCAGAATGCTCCCAGTCCCGTCATCTAGATCGTTAATATATAAAGAGAACAGCTGTGGCCCCAACACTGAACCCTGCGGGACACCACTTGTCACCGGTTGCCATTCTGAGAAAGAACCTTTTATCCCAACTCTCTGCCTTCTGTCTGACAGCCAATCGTCAATCCATGTTAGTACCTTGCCTCGAATACCATGGGCCCTTATTTTACTCAGCAGTCTCCCGTGAGGCACCTTGTCAAAGGCCTTTTGGAAGTCAAGATAGATAACATCCATTGGCTCTCCTTGGTCTAACCTATTTGTTATCTCTTCAAAGAACTCTAACAGGTTTGTCAGGCACGACCTCCCCTTACTAAATCCATGCTGACTTGTCTTAATCCGACCCTGCACTTCCAAGAATTTAGAAATCTCATCCTTAACGATGGATTCTAGAATTTTGCCAACAACTGAGGTTAGGCTAATTGGCCTATAATTTTCCATCTTTTTTCTTGTTCCCTTCTTGAACAGTGGGGTTACAACAGCGATTTTCCAATCCTCTGGGACTTTCCCTGACTCCAGTGACTTTTGAAAGATCATAACTAACGCCTCCACTATTTCTTCAGCTATCTCCTTTAGAACTCTAGGATGTAGCCCATCTGGGCCCGGAGATTTATCAATTTTCAGACCTTTTAGTTTCTCTAGCACTTTCTCCTTTGTGATGGCAACCATATTCAACTCTGCCCCCTGACTTTCCTGAATTGTTGGGATATTACTCATGTCTTCTACTGTGAAGACTGACGCAAAGTACTTATTAAGTTCCTCAGCTATTTCCTTGTCTCCCATCACTAGATTACCAGCGTCATTTTGGAGCGGCCCAATGTCTACTTTTGCCTCCCGTTTGTTTTTAATGTATTTAAAGAAACTTTTACTATCATTCCTAATGTTACTGGCTAGCCTACCTTCATATTTGATCCTCTCCTTCCTTATTTCTCTCTTTGTTATCCTCTGTTTGTTTTTATAGCCTTCCCAATCTTCTGACTTCCCACTACTCTTTGCCACATTATAGGCTCTCTCTTTTGCCTTGATGCATTCCCTGACTTCCTTTGTCAGCCATGGCTGCCTAATCCCCCCTCTGATAACCTTTCTTTTGTTTGGGATGAACCTCTGCACTGTGTCCTCAATTACTCCCAGAAACTCCTGCCATTGCTGTTCTACTGTCTTTCCCATTAGGCTCTGCTTCCAGTCGATTTTTGTCAGTTCCTCCCTCATGCGCCTGTAATTACCTTTATTTAACTGTAGAACCTTCACATCTGATTCTGCCTTCCTTCTTTCAAATTGCAGACTGAATTCTACCATATTATGATCACTGCTTCCTAAGTGTTCCCTTACTTTAAGATCTTTTATCACGTCTGGCTCATTACATAACACTAAGTCCAGAATAGCCTGTTCCCTCGTGGGCTCCATCACAAGCTGTTCCAAAAAGCCATCCTGTAAACATTCAATGAATTCCCTTTCTTTGGGTCCACTGGCAACATTATTTACCCAGTCCACCTGCATATTGAAATCCCCCATGATCACTGTGACCTTGCCTTTCTGACATGCCCTTTCTATTTCGTGGTGCATTTTGTGCCCCTGGTCCTGACCACTGTCAGGAGGCCTGGACATAACTCCCATTATGGTTTTTTTTGCCTTTGTGGTTCCTCAACTCTACCCACACTATTCTATTATCCAGCGCACTGTGTAACACTGCTGTATTCTAATATCGAGCACACTGTGTAACACTGCTGTATTCTAATATCCAGCACACTGTGTAACACTGCTGTATTCTAATATCGAGCACACTGTGTAACACTGCTGTATTCTAATATCCAGCACACTGTGTAACACTGCTGTATTCTAATGTCGAGCACATTGTGTAACACTGCTGTATTCTAATATCCAGCGCACTGTGTAACACTGCTGTATTCTAATATCCAGCGCACTGTGTAACACTGCTGTATTCTAATATCGAGCACACTGTGTAACACTGCTGTATTCTAATATCCAGCACACTGTGTAACACTGCTGTATTCTAATCTCGAGCACGCTGTGTAACACTGCTGTATTCTAATATCCAGTGCACTGTGTAACACTGCTGTATTCTAATATCCAGCACACTGTGTAACACTGCTGTATTCGAATATCCAGCACACTGTGTAACACTGCTGTATTCTAATCTCGAGCACACTGTGTAACACTGCTGTATTCTAATATCGAGCACACTGTGTAACACTGCTGTATTGTAATCTCGAGCACACTGTGTAACACTGCTGTATTCTAATCTCCAGCACACTGTGTAACACTGCTGTATTCTAATCTCCAGCACACTGTGGAACACTGCTGTATTCTAATATCCAGCACACTGTGTAACACTGCTGTATTCTAATATCGAGCACACTGTGTAACACTGCTGTATTCTAATATCGAGCACACTGTGTAACACTGCTGTATTCTAATATCCAGCACACTGTGTAACACCGCTGTATTCTAATATCCAGCGCACTGTGTAACACTGCTGTATTCTAATCTCGAGCACACTGTGTAACACTGCTGTATTCTAATATCCAGCGCACTGTGTAACACTGCTGTATTCTAATATCCAGTGCACTGTGTAACACTGCTGTATTCTAATATCCAGCGCACTGTGTAACACTGCTGTATTCTAATATCCAGCGCACTGTGTAACACCGCTGTATTATAATATCCAGCACACTGTGTAACACTGCTGTATTCTAATCTCGAGCACACTGTGTAACACTGCTGTATTGTAATATCCAGCACACTGTGTAACACTGCTGTATTCTAATATCCAGCGCACTGTGTAACACTGCTGTATTCTAATATCCAGCGCACTGTGTAACACCGCTGTATTATAATATCCAGCACACTGTGTAACACTGCTGTATTCTAATCTCGAGCACACTGTGTAACACTGCTGTATTCTAATATCCAGCGCACTGTGTAACACTGCTGTATTCTAATATCGAGCACACTGTGTAACACTGCTGTATTCTAATATCCAGCACAATGTGTAACACTGCTGTATTCTAATCTCGAGCACACTGTGTAACACTGCTGTATTCTAATATCCAGTGCACTGTGTAACACTGCTGTATTCTAATATCCAGCACACTGTGTAACACTGCTGTATTCGAATATCCAGCACACTGTGTAACACTGCTGTATTCTAATCTCGAGCACACTGTGTAACACTGCTGTATTCTAATATCGAGCACACTGTGTAACACTGCTGTATTCTAATCTCGAGCACACTGTGTAACACTGCTGTATTCTAATCTCCAGCACACTGTGTAACACTGCTGTATTCTAATCTCCAGCACACTGTGGAACACTGCTGTATTCTAATATCCAGCACACTGTGTAACATGCTGTATTCTAATATCGAGCACACTGTGTAACACTGCTGTATTCTAATATCCAGCACACTGTGTAACACCGCTGTATTCTAATATCCAGCGCACTGTGTAACACTGCTGTATTCTAATCTCGAGCACACTGTGTAACACTGCTGTATTCTAATATCCAGCACACTGTGTAACACCGCTGTATTCTAATATCCAGCGCACTGTGTAACACTGCTGTATTCTAATATCCAGCACACTGTGTAACACCGCTGTATTCTAATATCCAGCGCACTGTGTAACACTGCTGTATTCTAATATCCAGCACACTGTGTAACACTGCTGTATTCTAATCTCCAGCGCACTGTGTAACACTGCTGTATTCTAATATCGAGCACACTGTGTAACACTGCTGTATTCTAATATCCAGCGCACTGTGTAACACTGCTGTATTCTAATATCCAGCGCACTGTGTAACACTGCTGTATTCTAATATCGAGCACACTGTGCAACACTGCTGTATTCTATTATCCAGCGCACTGTGTAACACTGCTGTATTCTAATATCGAGCACACTGTGTAACACTGCTGTATTCTAATATCGAGCACACTGTGTAACACTGCTGTATTCTATTATCCAGCGCACTGTGTAACACTGCTGTATTCTAATATCGAGCACACTGTGTAACACTGCTGTATTCTAATATCGAGCACATTGTGTAACACTGCTGTATTCTAATATCCAGCACACTGTGTAACACTGCTGTATTCTAATATCGAGCACACTGTGTAACACTGCTGTATTCTAATATCCAGCACACTGTGTAACACTGCTGTATTCTAATATCGAGCACACTGTGTAACACTGCTGTATTCTATTATCCAGCGCACTGTGTAACACTGCTGTATTCTAATATCGAGCACACTGTGTAACACTGCTGTATTCTAATATCCAGCGCACTGTGTAACACTGCTGTATTCTAATATCGAGCACACTGTGTAACACTGCTGTATTCTAATATCCAGCACACTGTGTAACACTGCTGTATTCTAATATCGAGCACATTGTGTAACACTGCTGTATTCTAATATCCAGCGCACTGTGTAACACTGCTGTATTCTAATATCCAGCGCACTGTGTAACACTGCTGTATTCTAATCTCGAGCACACTGTGTAACACTGCTGTATTCTAATATCGAGCACACTGTGGAACACTGCTGTATTCTAATCTCGAGCACACTGTGTAACACTGCTGTATTCTAATCTCCAGCACACTGTGTAACACTGCTGTATTCTAATATCGAGCACACTGTGTAACACTGCTGTATTCTAATATCCAGCGCACTGTGTAACACTGCTGTATTCTAATATCGAGCACACTGTGTAACACTGCTGTATTCTAATATCCAGCACACTGTGTAACACTGCTGTATTCTAATATCGAGCACATTGTGTAACACTGCTGTATTCTAATATCCAGCGCACTGTGTAACACTGCTGTATTCTAATATCCAGCGCACTGTGTAACACTGCTGTATTCTAATCTCGAGCACACTGTGTAACACTGCTGTATTCTAATATCGAGCACACTGTGGAACACTGCTGTATTCTAATCTCGAGCACACTGTGTAACACTGCTGTATTCTAATCTCCAGCACACTGTGTAACACTGCTGTATTCTAATCTCCAGCACACTGTGGAACACTGCTGTATTCTAATATCCAGCACACTGTGTAACACTGCTGTATTCTAATATCGAGCACACTGTGTAACACTGCTGTATTCTAATATCCAGCACACTGTGTAACACCGCTGTATTCTAATATCCAGCGCACTGTGTAACACTGCTGTATTCTAATCTCGAGCACACTGTGTAACACTGCTGTATTCTAATATCCAGCGCACTGTGTAACACTGCTGTATTCTAATATCCAGTGCACTGTGTAACACTGCTGTATTCTAATATCTAGCGCACTGTGTAACACTGCTGTATTCTAATATCCAGCGCACTGTGTAACACCGCTGTATTATAATATCCAGCACACTGTGTAACACTGCTGTATTCTAATCTCGAGCACACTGTGTAACACTGCTGTATTCTAATATCCAGCACACTGTGTAACACTGCTGTATTCTAATATCCAGCGCACTGTGTAACACCGCTGTATTATAATATCCAGCACACTGTGTAACACTGCTGTATTCTAATCTCGAGCACACTGTGTAACACTGCTGTATTCTAATATCCAGCACACTGTGTAACACTGCTGTATTCTAATATCCAGCGCACTGTGTAACACTGCTGTATCCTAATATCCAGCGCACTGTGTAATACCGCTGTATTATAATATCCAGCACACTGTGTAACACTGCTGTATTCTAATCTCGAGCACACTGTGTAACACTGCTGTATTCTAATATCCAGCGCACTGTGTAACACTGCTGTATTCTAATATCCAGCGCACTGTGTAACACTGCTGTATTCTAATCTCGAGCACATTGTGTAACACTGCTGTATTCTAATATCCAGCACACTGTGTAACACTGCTGTATTCTAATATCGAGCGCACTGTGTAACACTGCTGTAATCTAATATCCAGCGCACTGTGTAACACTGCTGTATTCTAATATCCAGCACACTGTGTAACACTGCTGTATTCTAATATCGAGCACACTGTGTAACACTGCTGTATTCTAATATCCAGCACACTGTGTAACACTGCTGTATTCTAATATCCAGCACACTGTGTAACACTGCTGTATTCTAATATCCAGCACACTGTGTAACACTGCTGTATTCTAATATCGAGCACACTGTGTAACACTGCTGTATTCTAATATACAGCACACTGTGTAACACTGCTGTATTCTAATATCCAGCACACTGTGTAACACTGCTGTATTCTAATATCGAGCGCACTGTGTAACACTGCTGTATTCTAATATCCAGCACACTGTGTAACACTGCTGTATTCTAATATCCAGCACACTGTGTAACACTGCTGTATTCTAATATACAGCACACTGTGTAACACTGCTGTATTCTAATATTGAGCGAACTGTGTAACACTGCTGTATTCTAATATCCAGCACACTGTGTAACAATGCTGTATTCTAATATCCAGCGCACTGTGTAACACTGCTGTATTCTAATATCGAGCACACTGTGTAACACTGCTGTATTCTAATATCCAGCACACTGTGTAACACTGCTGTCTTCTAATATCCAGCACACTGTGTAACACTGCTGTATTCTAATATCCAGCACACTGTGTAACACTGCTGTATTCTAATATCCAGCACACTGTGTAACACTGCTGTATTCTAATCTCGAGCACATTGTGTAACACTGCTGTATTCTAATATCCAGCACACTGTGTAACACTGCTGTATTCTAATATCCAGCACACTGTGTAACACTGCTGTATTCTAATATCCAGCACACTGTGTAACACTGCTGTATTCTAATATCCAGCACACTGTGTAACACTGCTGTATTCTAATATCCAGCGCACTGTGTAACACTGCTGTATTCTAATCTCGAGCACATTGTGTAACACTGCTGTATTCTAATATCCAGCACACTGTGTAACACTGCTGTATTCTAATATCGAGCGCACTGTGTAACACTGCTGTATTCTAATATCCAGCACACTGTGTAACACTGCTGTATTCTAATATCCAGCACACTGTGTAACACTGCTGTATTCTAATATCCAGCACACTGTGTAACACTGCTGTATTCTAATATCGAGCGCACTGTGTAACACTGCTGTATTCTAATCTCCAGCACACTGTGTAACACTGCTGTATTCTAATATCCAGCGCACTGTGTAACACTGCTGTATTCTAACATCCAGCACACTGTGTAACACTGCTGTATTCTAATCTCCAGCACACTGTTTAACACTGCTGTATTCTAATCTCCAGCACACTGTGTAACACTGCTGTATTCTAATATCCAGCACACTGTGTAACACTGCTGTATTCTAATATCCAGCACTCTGTGTAACACTGCTGTATTCTAATATCCAGCACACTGTGTAACACTGCTGTATTCTAATCTCGAGCACATTGTGTAACACTGCTGTATTCTAATATCCAGCACACTGTGTAACACTGCTGTATTCTAATATCCAGCACACTGTGTAACACTGCTGTATTCTAATATCCAGCACACTGTGTAACACTGCTGTATTCTAATATCCAGCACACTGTGTAACACTGCTGTATTCTAATATCCAGCGCACTGTGTAACACTGCTGTATTCTAATCTCGAGCACATTGTGTAACACTGCTGTATTCTAATATCCAGCACACTGTGTAACACCGCTGTATTCTAATATCCAGCACACTGTGTAACACTGCTGTATTCTAATATCCAGCACACTGTGGAACACTGCAGTATTCTAATATCCAGCACACTGTGTAACACTGCTGTATTCTCATATCCAGCGCACTGTGTAACACTGCTGTATTCTAATATCGAGCACACTGTGTAACACTGCTGTATTCTAATCTCCAGCACACTGTGGAACACTGCTGTATTCTAATCTCCAGCGCACTGTGTAACACCGCTGTATTCTAATATCCAGCACACTGTGTAACACTGCTGTATTCTAATATCCAGCACACTGTGTAACACTGCTGTATTCTAATATCCAGCGCACTGTGTAACACTGCTGTATTCTAATATCCAGCGCACTGTGTAACACTGCTGTATTCTAATATCGAGCGCACTGTGTAACACTGCTGTATTCTAATATCGAGCACACTGTGTAACACTGCTGTATACTAATATCGAGCGCACTGTGTAACACTGCTGTATTCTAATCTCGAGCACACTGTGTAACACTGCTGTATTCTAATATCGAGCACACTGTGTAACACTGCTGTATACTAATATCGAGCGCACTGTGTAACACCGCTGTATTCTAATCTCGAGCACACTGTGTAACACTGCTGTATTCTAATATCCAGCACACTGTGTAACACTGCTGTATTCTAATATCGAGCACACTGTGTAACACTGCTGTATTCTAATATCCAGCGCACTGTGTAACACTGCTGTATTCTAATCTCCAGCGCACTGTGTAACACTGCTGTATTCTAATATCCAGCACACTGTGTAACACTGCTGTATTCTAATATCCAACGCACTGTGTAACACTGCTGTATTCTAATATCCAGCACACTGTGTAACACTGCTGTATTCTAATATCGAGCACACTGTGTAACACTGCTGTATTCTAATATCGAGCACACTGTGTAACACTGCTGTATTCTAATATCGAGCACACTGTGTAACACTGCTGTATTCTAATCTCGAGCACACTGTGTAACACTGCTGTATTCTAATCTCGAGCACACTGTGTAACACTGCTGTATTCTAATATCGAGCACACTGTGTAACACCGCTGTATTCTAATATCCAGCACACTGTGTAACACCGCTGTATTCTAATATCCAGCACACTGTGTAACACCGCTGTATTCTAATATCCAGCACACTGTGTAACACTGCTGTATTCTAATATCGAGCACACTGTGTAACACCGCTGTATTCTAATATCCAGCGCACTGTGTAACAATGCTGTATTCTAATATCGAGACACTGTGTAACACCGCTGTATTCTAATATCCAGCACACTGTGTAACACCGCTGTATTCTAATCTCGAGCACACTGTGTAACACTGCTGTATTCTAATATCGAGCACACTGTGTAACACTGCTGTATTCTAATATCGAGCACACTGTGTAACACTGCTGTATTCTAATCTCGAGCACACTGTGTAACACTGCTGTATTCTAATCTCGAGCACACTGTGTAACACTGCTGTATTCTAATCTCCAGCACACTGTGTAACACCGCTGTATTCTAATATCCAGCACACTGTGTAACACTGCTGTATTCTAATATCGAGCGCACTGTGTAACACTGCTGTATTCTAATCTCGAGCACACTGTGTAACACCGCTGTATTCTAATATCCAGCACACTGTTTAACACTGCTGTATTCTAATATCCAGCGCACTGTGTAACACTGCTGTATTCTAATATCCAGCGCACTGTGTAACACTGCTGTATTCTAATATCCAGCGCACTGTGTAACACTGCTGTATTCTAATCTCGAGCACACTGTGTAACACTGCTGTATTCTAATATCCAGCACACTGTGTAACACTGCTGTATTCTAATCTCGAGCACACTGTGTAACACTGCTGTATTCTAATATCCAGCACACTGTGTAACACTGCTGTATTCTAATCTCGAGCACACTGTGTAACACTGCTGTATTCTAATATCCAGTGCACTGTGTAACACTGCTGTATACTAATATCCAGCGCACTGTGTAACACTGCTGTATTCTAATCTCGAGCACACTGTGTAACACTGCTGTCTTCTGATATCCAGCGCACTGTGTAACACTGCTGTATTCTAATATCGAGCACATTGTGTAACACTGCTGTATTCTAATATCCAGCGCACTGTGTAACACTGCTGTATTCTAATATCGAGCACATTTTGTAACACTGCTGTATTCTAATATCCAGTGCACTGTGTAACACTGCTGTATACTAATATCCAGCGCACTGTGTAACACTGCTGTATTCTAATCTCGAGCACACTGTGTAACACTGCTGTATTCTAATATCCAGCACACTGTGTAACACTGCAGTATTCTAATCTCGAGCACACTGTGTAACACTGCTGTATTCTAATATCCAGCACACTGTGTAACACTGCTGTATTCTAATCTCCAGCACACTGTGTAACACTGCTGTATTCTAATATCCAGCGCACTGTGTAACACTGCTGTATTCTAATATCGAGCACATTGTGTAACACTGCTGTATTCTAATATCCAGCACGCTGTGTAACACTGCTGTATTCTAATATCCAGCACACTGTGTAACACTGCTGTATTCTAATATCCAGCACACTGTGTAACACTGCTGTATTCTAATATCCAGCGCACTGTGTAACACTGCTGTATTCTAATATCCAGCACACTGTGTAACACTGCTGTATTCTAATCTCCAGCACACTGTGTAACACTGCTGTATTCTAATATCCAGCGCACTGTGTAACACTGCTGTATTCTAATATCGAGCACATTGTGTAACACTGCTGTATTCTAATATCCAGCACACTGTGTAACACTGCTGTATTCTAATATCCAGCACACTGTGTAACACTGCTGTATTCTAATATCCAGCACACTGTGTAACACTGCTGTATTCAAATATCCAGCACACTGTGTAACACTGCTGTATTCTAATATCGAGCACATTGTGTAACACTGCTGTATTCTAATCTCCAGCACACTGTGTAACACTGCTGTATTCGAATCTCCAGCGCACTGTGTAACACCGCTGTATTCTAATATCCAGCACACTGTGTAACACTGCTGTATGCTAATATCCAGCACACTGTGTAACACTGCTGTATTCTAATATCCAGCGCACTGTGTAACACTGCTGTATTCTAATATCCAGCGCACTGTGTAACACTGCTGTATTCTAATATCGAGCGCACTGTGTAACACTGCTGTATTCTAATATCGAGCACACTGTGTAACACTGCTGTATACTAATATCGAGCGCACTGTGTAACACTGCTGTATTCTAATCTCGAGCACACTGTGTAACACTGCTGTATTCTAATATCGAGCACACTGTGTAACACTGCTGTATACTAATATCGAGCGCACTGTGTAACACCGCTGTATTCTAATCTCGAGCACACTGTGTAACACTGCTGTATTCTAATATCCAGCACACTGTGTAACACTGCTGTATTCTAATATCGAGCACACTGTGTAACACTGCTGTATTCTAATATCGAGCACACTGTGTAACACTGCTGTATTCTCATCTCCAGCACACTGTGTAACACTGCTGTATTCTAATCTCCAGCGCACTGTGTAACACCGCTGTATTCTAATATCCAGCACACTGTGTAACACTGCTGTATTCTAATATCCAGCACACTGTGTAACACTGCTGTATTCTAATATCCAGCGCACTGTGTAACACTGCTGTATTCTAATATCCAGCGCACTGTGTAACACTGCTGTATTCTAATATCGAGCGCAATGTGTAACACTGCTGTATTCTAATATCGAGCACACTGTGTAACACTGCTGTATACTAATATCGAGCGCACTGTGTAACACTGCTGTATTCTAATCTCGAGCACACTGTGTAACACAGCTGTATTCTAATATCGAGCACACTGTGTAACACTGCTGTATACTAATATCGAGCGCACTGTGTAACACCGCTGTATTCTAATCTCGAGCACACTGTGTAACACTGCTGTATTCTAATATCCAGCACACTGTGTAACACTGCTGTATTCTAATATCGAGCACACTGTGTAACACTGCTGTATTCTAATATCCAGCGCACTGTGTAACACTGCTGTATTCTAATCTCCAGCGCACTGTGTAACACTGCTGTATTCTAATATCCAGCACACTGTGTAACACTGCTGTATTCTAATATCCAACGCACTGTGTAACACTGCTGTATTCTAATATCCAGCACACTGTGTAACACTGCTGTATTCTAATATCGAGCACACTGTGTAACACTGCTGTATTCTAATGTCGAGCACACTGTGTAACACTGCTGTATTCTAATATCGAGCACACTGTGTAACACTGCTGTATTCTAATCTCGAGCACACTGTGTAACACTGCTGTATTCTAATCTCGAGCACACTGTGTAACACTGCTGTATTCTAATATCGAGCACACTGTGTAACACCGCTGTATTCTAATATCCAGCACACTGTGTAACACCGCTGTGTTCTAATATCCAGCACACTGTGTAACACCGCTGTATTCTAATATCCAGCACACTGTGTAACACTGCTGTATTCTAATATCGAGCACACTGTGTAACACCGCTGTATTCTAATATCCAGCGCACTGTGTAACAATGCTGTATTCTAATATCGAGCACACTGTGTAACACCGCTGTATTCTAATATCCAGCACACTGTGAAACACCGCTGTATTCTAATCTCGAGCACACTGTGTAACACTGCTGTATTCTAATATCGAGCACACTGTGTAACACTGCTGTATTCTAATATCGAGCACACTGTGTAACACTGCTGTATTCTAATCTCGAGCACACTGTGTAACACTGCTGTATTCTAATCTCGAGCACACTGTGTAACACTGCTGTATTCTAATCTCCAGCACACTGTGTAACACCGCTGTATTCTAATATCCAGCACACTGTGTAACACTGCTGTATTCTAATATCGAGCGCACTGTGTAACACTGCTGTATTCTAATCTCGAGCACACTGTGTAACACCGCTGTATTCAAATATCCAGCACACTGTTTAACACTGCTGTATTCTAATATCCAGCGCACTGTGTAACACTGCTGTATTCTAATATCCAGCACACTGTGTAACACTGCTGTATTCTAATATCCAGCACACTGTGTAACACTGCAGTATTCTAATATCCAGCGCACTGTGTAACACTGCTGTATTCTAATATCCAGCGCACTGTGTAACACTGCTGTATTCTAATATCCAGCACACTGTGTAACACTGCTGTATTCTAATATCCAGTGCACTGTGTAACACTGCTGTATACTAATATCCAGCGCACTGTGTAACACTGCTGTATTCTAATCTCGAGCACACTGTGTAACACTGCTGTATTCTAATATCCAGCACACTGTGTAACACTGCTGTATTCTAATCTCGAGCACACTGTGTAACACTGCTGTATTCTAATATCCAGCACACTGTGTAACACTGCTGTATTCTAATCTCGAGCACACTGTGTAACACTGCTGTATTCTAATATCCAGTGCACTGTGTAACACTGCTGTATACTAATATCCAGCGCACTGTGCAACACTGCTGTATTCTAATCTCGAGCACACTGTGTAACACTGCTGTATTCTAATATCCAGCGCACTGTGTAACACCGCTGTATTCTAATATCGAGCACATTTTGTAACACTGCTGTATTCTAATATCCAGCGCACTGTGTAACACTGCTGTATACTAATATCCAGCGCACTGTGTAACACTGCTGTATTCTAATCTCGAGCACACTGTGTAACACTGCTGTATTCTAATATCCAGCACACTGTGTAACACTGCAGTATTCTAATCTCGAGCACACTGTGTAACACTGCTGTATTCTAATATCCAGCACAATGTGTAACACTGCTGTATTCTAATATCCAGCACACTGTGTAACACTGCTGTATTCTAATCTCCAGCACACTGTGTAACACTGCTGTATTCTAATATCCAGCGCACTGTGTAACACTGCTGTATTCTAATATCCAGCACACTGTGTAACACTGCTGTATTCTAATATCCAGCGCACTGTGTAACACTGCTGTATTCTAATATCCAGCGCACTGTGTAACACTGCTGTATTCTAATATCGAGCACATTGTGTAACACTGCTGTATTCTAATATCCAGCACACTGTGTAACACTGCTGTATTCTAATATCCAGCACACTGTGTAACACTGCTGTATTCTAATATCCAGCACACAGTGTAACACTGCTGTATTCTAATATCGAGCACACTGTGTAACACTGCTGTATTCTAATATCCAGCACACTGTGTAACACTGCTGTATTCTAATATCCAGCACACTGTGTAACACTGCTGTATTCTAATATCGAGCACACTGTGTAACACTGCTGTATTCTAATATCCAGCACACTGTGTAACACTGCTGTATTCTAATATCCAGCGCACTGTGTAACACTGCTGTATTCTAATATCCAGCACATTGTGTAACACTGCTGTATTCTAATATCCAGCACACTGTGTAACACTGCTGTATTCTAATATCCAGCGCACTGTGTAACACTGCTGTATTCTAATATCCAGCGCACTGTGTAACACTGCTGTATTCTAATATCCAGCACACTGTGTAACACTGCTGTATTCTAATATCCAGCGCACTGTGTAACACTGCTGTATTCTAATCTCCATCACACTGTGTAACACTGCTGTATTCTAATATCCAGTGCACTGTGTAACACAGCTGTATTCTAATATCCAGCGCACTGTGTAACACTGCTGTATTCTAATCTCCAGCACACTGTGTAACACTGCTGTATTCTAATATCCAGCGCAATGTGTAACACTGCTGTATTCTAATATTCAGCGCACTGTGTAACACTGCTGTATTCTAATATCGAGCACATTGTGTAACACTGCTGTATTCTAATATCCAGCACACTGTGTAACACTGCTGTATTCTAATCTCCAGCACACTGTGTAACACTGCTGTATTCTCATATCCAGCACACTGTGTAACACTGCTGTATTCTAATCTCGAGCACACTGTGTAACACTGCTGTATTCTAATATCCAGCACACTGTGTAACACTGCTGTATTCTAATATCGAGCGCACTGTGTAACACCGCTGTATTCTAATATCCAGCACACTGTGTAACACTGCTGTATTCTAATCTCGAGCACACGGTGTAACACCGCTGTATTCTAATATCCAGCACACTGTGTAACACTGCTGTATTCTAATCTCGAGCACACTGTGTAACACTGCTGTATTCTAATATCCAGCACACTGTGTAACACTGCTGTATTCTAATATCGAGCGCACTGTGTAACACTGCTGTATTCTAATCTCCAGCACACTGTGTAACACCGCTGTATTCTAATATCCAGCACACTGTGTAACACCGCTGTATTCTAATATCCAGCACACTGTGTAACACTGCTGTATTCTAATATCGAGCACACTGTCTAACAATGCTGTATTCTAATCTCGAGCACACTGTGTAACACCGCTGTATTCTAATCTCGAGCACACTGTGTTACACTGCTGTATTCTAATATCCAGCGCACTGTGTAACACTGCTGTATTCTAATCTCGAGCACACTGTGTAACACTGCTGTATTCTAATATCCAGCGCACTGTGTAACACTGCTGTAATCTAATATCCAGCACACTGTGTAACACCGCTGTATTCTAATCTCGAGCACACTGTGTAACACTGCTGTATTCAAATCTCGAGCACACTGTGTAACGCTGCTGTATTCTAATCACGAGCACACGGTGTAACACCGCTGTATTCTAATATCCAGCACACTGTGTAACACTGCTGTATTCTAATCTCGAGCACACTGTGTAACACTGCTGTATTCTAATATCCAGCACACTGTGTAACACTGCTGTATTCTAATATCGAGCGCACTGTGTAACACCGCTGTATTCTAATATCCAGCACACTGTGTAACACTGCTGTATTCTAATCTCGAGCAGACGGTGTAACACCGCTGTATTCTAATATCCAGCACACTGTGTAACACTGCTGTATTCTAATCTCGAGCACACTGTGTAACACTGCTGTATTCTAATATCCAGCACACTGTGTAACACTGCTGTATTCTAATATCGAGCGCACTGTGTAACACTGCTGTATTCTAATCTCCAGCACACTGTGTAACACCGCTGTATTCTAATATCCAGCACACTGTGTAACACCGCTGTATTCTAATAACCAGCACACTGTGTAACACTGCTGTATTCTAATATCGAGCACACTGTCTAACAATGCTGTATTCTAATCTCGAGCACACTGTGTAACACCGCTGTATTCTAATCTCGAGCACACTGTGTAACACTGCTGTATTCTAATATCCAGCACACTGTGTAACACCGCTGTATTCTAATCTCGAGCACACTGTGTAACACTGCTGTATTCTAATATCCAGCACACTGTGTAACACTGCTGTATTCTAATCTCGAGCACACTGTATAACACTGCTGTATTCTAATATCCAGCACACTGTGTAACACCGCTGTATTCTAATATCCAGTGCACTGTGTAACACTGCTGTATTCTAATCTCGAGCACACTGTGTAACACTGCTGTATTCTAATATCCAGCACACTGTGTAACACCGCTGTATTCTAATCTCGAGCACACTGTGTAACACTGCTGTATTCTAATATCGAGCACACTGTGTAACACTGCTGTATTCTAATATCCAGATCACTGTGTAACACCGCTGTATTCTAATCTCGAGCACACTGTGTAACACTGCTGTATTCTAATATCCAGCACACTGTGTAACACTGCTGTATTCTAATATCCAGCGCACTGTGTAACACTGCTGTATTCTAATATCGAGCGCACTGTGTAACACTGCTGTATTATAATCTCGAGCACACTGTGTAACACCGCTGTATTCTAATATCGAGCGCACTGTGTAACACTGCTGTATTCTAATATCCAGCGCACTGTGTAACACTGCTGTATTCTAATATCCAGCGCACTGTGTAACACTGCTGTATTCTAATCTCGAGCACACTGTGTAGCACTGCTGTATTCTCATATCGAGCATACTGTGTAACACTGCTGTATTCTAATATCCAGCGCACTGTGTAACACTGCTGTATTCTAATATTGAGCGCACTGTGTAACACTGCTGTATTCTAATCTCAAGCACACTGTGTAACACTGCTGTATTCTAATATCCAGCGCACTGTGGAACACTGCTGTATTCTAATCTCCAGCACACTGTGTAACACTGCTGTATTCTAATATCGAGCGCACTGTGTAACACTGCTGTATTCTAATCTCAAGCACACTGTGTAACACTGCTGTATTCTAATCTCGAGCACACTGTGTAACACTGCTGTATTCTAATATCCAGCACACTGTGTAACACTGTGTATTCTAATATCCAGCACACTGTGTAACACTGCTGTATTCTAATCTCCAGCGCACTGTGTAACACCGCTGTATTCTAATATCCAGCGCACTGTGTAACACCGCTGTATTCTAATCTCCAGCACACTGTGTAACACTGCTGTATTCTAATATCCAGCACACTGTGTAACACTGCTGTATTCTAATATCCAGCACAATGTGTAACACCGCTGTATTCTAATATCCAGCACACTGTGTAACACTGCTGTATTCTAATATCCAGCACACTGTGTAACACTGCTGTATTCTAATATCCAGCACACTGTGTAACACTGCTGTATTCTAATCTCGAGCACACTGTGTAACACTGCTGTATTCTAATCTCGAGCCCACTGTGTAACAATGCTGTATTCTAATATCCAGCACACTGTGTAACACTGCTGTATTCTAATCTCGAGCACACTGTGTAACACTGCTCTATTCTAATCTCGAGCACACTGTGTAACACTGCTGTATTCTAATATCCAGCGCACTGTGTAACACTGCTGTATTCTAATATCCAGCACACTGTGTCACACCGCTGTATTCTAATCTCCAGCACAATGTGTAACACTGCTGTATTCTAATATCCAGCAAACTGTGTAACACTGCTGTATTCTAATATCGAGCGCACTGTGTAACACCGCTGTATTCTAATATCGAGCACACTGTGTAACACTGCTGTATTCTAATCTCGAGCACACTGTGTAACACTGCTGTATTCTAATCTCGAGCACACTGTGTAACACCGCTGTATTCTAATCTCGAGCACACTGTGTAACACTGCTGTATTCTAATATCCAGCAAACTGTGTAACACTGCTGTATTCTAATATCGAGCGCACTGTGTAACACCGCTGTATTCTAATCTCGAGCACACTGTGTAACACTGCTGTATTCTAATATCCAGCACACTGTGTAACACTGCTGTATTCTAATATCCAGCACACTGTGTAACACTGCTGTATTCTAATCTCCAGCACACTGTGTAACACTGCTGTATTCTAATATCCAGCACACTGTGTAACACCGCTGTATTCTAATCTCGAGCACACTGTGTAACACTGCTGTATTCTAATATCCAGCACACTGTGTAACACTGCTGTATTCTAATATCCAGCACACTGTGTAACACTGCTGTATTCTAATATCCAGCACACTGTGTAACACTGCTGTATTCTAATATCCAGCACACTGTGTAACACCGCTGTATTCTAATCTCGAGCACACTGTGTAACACTGCTGTATTCTAATATCCAGCACACTGTGTAACACTGCTGTATTCTAATATCGAGCACACTGTGTAACACTGCTGTATTCTAATCTCGAGCACACTGTGGAACACTGCTGTATTCTAATATCGAGCACACTGTGTAACACCGCTGTATTCTAATATCCAGCACACTGTGTAACACTGCTGTATTCTAATCTCCAGCACATTTTGTAACACTGCTGTATTCTAATATCCAGTGCACTGTGTAACACTGCTGTATACTAATATCCAGCGCACTGTGTAACACTGCTGTATTCTAATCTCGAGGACACTGTGTAACACTGCTGTATTCTAATATCCAGCACACTGTGTAACACTGCTGTATTCTAATCTCGAGCACACTGTGTAACACTGCTGTATTCTAATATCCAGCACACTGTGTAACACTGCTGTATTCTAATATCCAGCACACTGTGTAACACTGCTGTATTCTAATCTCCAGCACACTGTGTAACACTGCTGTATTCTAATATCCAGCGCACTGTGTAACACTGCTGTATTCTAATATCGAGCACATTGTGTAACACTGCTGTATTCTAATATCCAGCACACTGTGTAACACTGCTGTATTCTAATATCCAGCACACTGTGTAACACTGCTGTATTCTAATATCCAGCACACTGTGTAACACTGCTGTATTCTAATATCCAGCGCACTGTGGAACACTGCTGTATTCTAATATCCAGCACACTGTGTAACACTGCTGTATTCTAATCTCCAGCACACTGTGTAACACTGCTGTATTCTAATATCCAGCGCACTGTTTAACACTGCTGTATTCTAATATCGAGCACACTGTGTAACACAGCTGTATTCTAATATCCAGCACACTGTGTAACACTGCTGTATTCTAATATCCAGCACACTGTGTAACACTGCTGTATTCAAATATCCAGCACACTGTGTAACACTGCTGTATTCTAATATCCAGCACACTGTGTAACACTGCTGTATTCTAATATCCAGCACACTGTGTAACACTGCTGTATTCTAATATCCAGCACATTGTGTAACACTGCTGTATTCTAATATCCAGCACACTGTGTAACACTGCTGTATTCTAATATCCAGTGCACTGTGTAACACTGCTGTATTCTAATATCCAGCGCACTGTGTAACACTGCTGTATTCTAATATCCAGCGCACTGTGTAACACTGCTGTATTCTAATCTCGAGCACACTGTGTAACGCTGCTGTATTCTAATATCCAGCGCACTGTGTAACACTGCTGTATTCTAATATCCAGCGCACTGTGTAACACTGCTGTATTCTAATATCGAGCACACTGTGTAACACTGCTGTATTCTAATATACAGCGCACTGTGTAACACTGCTGTATTCTAATATCGAGCACACTGTGTAACACTGCTGTATTCTAATATCCAGCGCACTGTGGAACACTGCTGTATTCTAATATCCAGCACACTGTGTCACACCGCTGTATTCTAATATCGAGCACACTGTGTAACACTGCTGTATTCTAATATCCAGCGCACTGTGTAACACTGCTGTCTTCTAATATCGAGCACACTGTGTAACACTGCTGTATTCTAATATCCAGCAAACTGTGTAACACTGCTGTATTCTAATATCGAGCGCACTGTGTAACACCGCTGTATTCTAATCTCGAGCACACTGTGTAACACTGCTGTATTCTAATATCCAGCACACTGTGTAACACTGCTGTATTCTAATATCCAGCACACTGTGTAACACTGCTGTATTCTAATATCCAGCACACTGTGTAACACTGCTGTATTCTAATATCCAGCACACTGTGTAACACCGCTGTATTCTAATCTCGAGCACACTGTGTAACACTGCTGTATTCTAATATCCAGCACACTGTGTAACACTGCTGTATTCTAATATCCAGCACACTGTGTAACACTGCTGTATTCTAATATCCAGCACACTGTGTAACACTGCTGTATTCTAATATCCAGCACACTGTGTAACACCGCTGTATTCTAATCTCGAGCACACTGTGTAACACTGCTGTATTCTAATATCCAGCACACTGTGTAACACTGCTGTATTCTAATATCGAGCACACTGTGTAACACTGCTGTATTCTAATCTCGAGCACACTGTGTAACACTGCTGTATTCTAATATCGAGCACACTGTGTAACACCGCTGTATTCTAATATCCAGCACACTGTGTAACACTGCTGTATTCTAATCTCCAGCACATTTTGTAACACTGCTGTATTCTAATATCCAGTGCACTGTGTAACACTGCTGTATACTAATATCCAGCGCACTGTGTAACACTGCTGTATTCTAATCTCGAGCACACTGTGTAACACTGCTGTATTCTAATATCCAGCACACTGTGTAACACTGCTGTATTCTAATCTCGAGCACACTGTGTAACACTGCTGTATTCTAATATCCAGCACACTGTGTAACACGGCTGTATTCTAATATCCAGCACACTGTGTAACACTGCTGTATTCTAATCTCCAGCACACTGTGTAACACTGCTGTATTCTAATATCCAGCGCACTGTGTAACACTGCTGTATTCTAATATCGAGCACATTGTGTAACACTGCTGTATTCTAATATCCAGCACACTGTGTAACACTGCTGTATTCTAATATCCAGCACACTGTGTAACACTGCTGTATTCTAATATCCAGCACACTGTGTAACACTGCTGTATTCTAATATCCAGCGCACTGTGGAACACTGCTGTATTCTAATATCCAGCACACTGTGTAACACTGCTGTATTCTAATCTCCAGCACACTGTGTAACACTGCTGTATTCTAATATCCAGCGCACTGTTTAACACTGCTGTATTCTAATATCGAGCACACTGTGTAACACAGCCGTATTCTAATATCCAGCACACTGTGTAACACTGCTGTATTCTAATATCCAGCACACTGTGTAACACTGCTGTATTCAAATATCCAGCACACTGTGTAACACTGCTGTATTCTAATATCCAGCACACTGTGTAACACTGCTGTATTCTAATATCCAGCACACTGTGTAACACTGCTGTATTCTAATATCCAGCACATTGTGTAACACTGCTGTATTCTAATATCCAGCACACTGTGTAACACTGCTGTATTCTAATATCCAGTGCACTGTGTAACACTGCTGTATTCTAATATCCAGCGCACTGTGTAACACTGCTGTATTCTAATATCCAGCGCACTGTGTAACACTGCTGTATTCTAATCTCGAGCACACTGTGTAACACTGCTGTATTCTAATATCCAGCGCACTGTGTAACACTGCTGTATTCTAATATCCAGCACAGTGTGTAACAATGCTGTATTCTAATATCCAGCACTCTGTGTAACACTGCTGTATTCTAATATCCAGCGCACTGTGTAACACTGCTGTATTCTAATATCCAGCGCACTGTGTAACACTGCTGTATTCTAATATCCAGCGCACTGTGTAACACTGCTGTATTCTAATATCCAGCACACTGTGTAACACTGCTGTATTCTAATATCCAGCGCACTGTGTAACACTGCTGTATTCTAATATCCAGCGCACTGTGTAACACTGCTGTATTCTAATATCCAGCGCACTGTGTAACACTGCTGTATTCTAATATCCAGCGCACTGTGTAACACTGCTGTATTCTAATATCCAGCGCACTGTGTAACACTGCTGTATTCTAATATCCAGCGCACTGTGTAACACTGCTGTATTCTAATATCGAGCACACTGTGTAACACTGCTGTATTCTAATATACAGCGCACTGTGTAACACTGCTGTATTCTAATATCGAGCACACTGTGTAACACTGCTGTATTCTAATATCCAGCGCACCGTGTAACACTGCTGTATTCTAATATCCAGCACACTGTGTCACACCGCTGTATTCTAATATCGAGCACACTGTGTAACACTGCTGTATTCTAATATCCAGCGCACTGTGTAACACTGCTGTATTCTAATATCGAGCACACTGTGTAACACTGCTGTATTCTAATATCCAGCGCACTGTGTAACACTGCTGTATTCTAATATCGAGCACACTGTGTAACACTGCTGTATTCTAATATCCAGCGCACTGTGTAACACTGCTGTATTCTACTATCGAGCACACTGTGTAACACTGCTGTATTCTAATATCGAGCACATTGTGTAACACTGCTGTATTCTAATATCCAGCACACTGTGTAACACTGCTGTATTCGAATATCCAGCACACTGTGTAACACTGCTGTATTCTAATATCCAGCACACTGTGTAACACTGCTGTATTCTAATATCCAGCACACTGTGTAACACTGCTGTATTCTAATATCCAGCACACTGTGTAACACTGCTGTATTCTAATCTCGAGCACACTGTGTAACACTGCTGTATTCTAATATCCAGCACACTGTGTAACACTGCTGTATTCTAATATCCAGCGCACTGTGTAACACTGCTGTATTCTAATATCCAGCGCACTGTGTAACACCGCTGTATTCTAATATCCAGCGCACTGTGTAACACTGCTGTATTCTAATATCCAGCACACTGTGTCACACCGCTGTATTCTAATATCGAGCACACTGTGTAACACTGCTGTATTCTAATATCCAGCGCACTGTGTAACACTGCTGTATTCTAATATCCAGCACACTGTGTCACACCGCTGTATTCTAATATCGAGCACACTGTGTAACACTGCTGTATTCTAATATCCAGCGCACTGTGTAACACTGCTGTCTTCTAATATCGAGCACACTGTGTAACACTGCTGTATTCTAATATCCAGCAAACTGTGTAACACTGCTGTATTCTAATATCGAGCGCACTGTGTAACACCGCTGTATTCTAATCTCGAGCACACTGTGTAACACTGCTGTATTCTAATATCCAGCACACTGTGTAACACTGCTGTATTCTAATATCCAGCACACTGTGTAACACTGCTGTATTCTAATATCCAGCACACTGTGTAACACTGCTGTATTCTAATATCCAGCACACTGTGTAACACCGCTGTATTCTAATCTCGAGCACACTGTGTAACACTGCTGTATTCTAATATCCAGCACACTGTGTAACACTGCTGTATTCTAATATCCAGCACACTGTGTAACACTGCTGTATTCTAATATCCAGCACACTGTGTAACACTGCTGTATTCTAATATCCAGCACACTGTGTAACACCGCTGTATTCTAATCTCGAGCACACTGTGTAACACTGCTGTATTCTAATATCCAGCACACTGTGTAACACTGCTGTATTCTAATATCGAGCACACTGTGTAACACTGCTGTATTCTAATCTCGAGCACACTGTGTAACACTGCTGTATTCTAATATCGAGCACACTGTGTAACACCGCTGTATTCTAATATCCAGCACACTGTGTAACACTGCTGTATTCTAATCTCCAGCACATTTTGTAACACTGCTGTATTCTAATATCCAGTGCACTGTGTAACACTGCTGTATACTAATATCCAGCGCACTGTGTAACACTGCTGTATTCTAATCTCGAGCACACTGTGTAACACTGCTGTATTCTAATATCCAGCGCACTGTGTAACACTGCTGTATTCTAATATCCAGCGCACTGTGTAACACTGCTGTATTCTAATCTCGAGCACACTGTGTAGCACTGCTGTATTCTCATATCGAGCATACTGTGTAACACTGCTGTATTCTAATATCCAGCGCACTGTGTAACACTGCTGTATTCTAATATTGAGCGCACTGTGTAACACTGCTGTATTCTAATCTCAAGCACACTGTGTAACACTGCTGTATTCTAATATCCAGCGCACTGTGTAACACTGCTGTATTCTAATATCCAGCGCACTGTGTAACACTGCTGTATTCTAATCTCGAGCACACTGTGTAGCACTGCTGTATTCTCATATCGAGCATACTGTGTAACACTGCTGTATTCTAATATCCAGCGCACTGTGTAACACTGCTGTAATCTAATATTGAGCGCACTGTGTAACACTGCTGTATTCTAATCTCAAGCACACTGTGTAACACTGCTGTATTCTAATATCCAGCGCACTGTGGAACACTGCTGTATTCTAATCTCCAGCACACTGTGTAACACTGCTGTATTCTAATATCGAGCGCACTGTGTAACACTGCTGTATTCTAATCTCAAGCACACTGTGTAACACTGCTGTATTCTAATCTCGAGCACACTGTGTAACACTGCTGTATTCTAATATCCAGCACACTGTGTAACACTGTGTATTCTAATATCCAGCACACTGTGTAACACTGCTGTATTCTAATCTCCAGCGCACTGTGTAACACCGCTGTATTCTAATATCCAGCGCACTGTGTAACACCGCTGTATTCTAATCTCCAGCACACTGTGTAACACTGCTGTATTCTAATATCCAGCACACTGTGTAACACTGCTGTATTCTAATATCCAGCACAATGTGTAACACCGCTGTATTCTAATATCCAGCACACTGTGTAACACTGCTGTATTCTAATCTCGAGCACACTGTGTAACACTGCTGTATTCTAATATCCAGCACACTGTGTAACACTGCTGTATTCTAATCTCGAGCACACTGTGTAACACTGCTGTATTCTAATCTCGAGCCCACTGTGTAACAATGCTGTATTCTAATATCCAGCACACTGTGTAACACTGCTGTATTCTAATCTCGAGCACACTGTGTAACACTGCTCTATTCTAATCTCGAGCACACTGTGTAACACTGCTGTATTCTAATATCCAGCGCACTGTGTAACACTGCTGTATTCTAATATCCAGCACACTGTGTCACACCGCTGTATTCTAATCTCCAGCACAATGTGTAACACTGCTGTATTCTAATATCCAGCAAACTGTGTAACACTGCTGTATTCTAATATCGAGCGCACTGTGTAACACCGCTGTATTCTAATATCGAGCACACTGTGTAACACTGCTGTATTCTAATCTCGAGCACACTGTGTAACACTGCTGTATTCTAATCTCGAGCACACTGTGTAACACCGCTGTATTCTAATCTCGAGCACACTGTGTAACACTGCTGTATTCTAATATCCAGCAAACTGTGTAACACTGCTGTATTCTAATATCGAGCGCACTGTGTAACACCGCTGTATTCTAATCTCGAGCACACTGTGTAACACTGCTGTATTCTAATATCCAGCACACTGTGTAACACTGCTGTATTCTAATATCCAGCACACTGTGTAACACTGCTGTATTCTAATATCCAGCACACTGTGTAACACTGCTGTATTCTAATATCCAGCACACTGTGTAACACCGCTGTATTCTAATCTCGAGCACACTGTGTAACACTGCTGTATTCTAATATCCAGCACACTGTGTAACACTGCTGTATTCTAATATCCAGCACACTGTGTAACACTGCTGTATTCTAATATCCAGCACACTGTGTAACACTGCTGTATTCTAATATCCAGCACACTGTGTAACACCGCTGTATTCTAATCTCGAGCACACTGTGTAACACTGCTGTATTCTAATATCCAGCACACTGTGTAACACTGCTGTATTCTAATATCGAGCACACTGTGTAACACTGCTGTATTCTAATCTCGAGCACACTGTGTAACACTGCTGTATTCTAATATCGAGCACACTGTGTAACACCGCTGTATTCTAATATCCAGCACACTGTGTAACACTGCTGTATTCTAATCTCCAGCACATTTTGTAACACTGCTGTATTCTAATATCCAGTGCACTGTGTAACACTGCTGTATACTAATATCCAGCGCACTGTGTAACACTGCTGTATTCTAATCTCGAGGACACTGTGTAACACTGCTGTATTCTAATATCCAGCACACTGTGTAACACTGCTGTATTCTAATCTCGAGCACACTGTGTAACACTGCTGTATTCTAATATCCAGCACACTGTGTAACACTGCTGTATTCTAATATCCAGCACACTGTGTAACACTGCTGTATTCTAATCTCCAGCACACTGTGTAACACTGCTGTATTCTAATATCCAGCGCACTGTGTAACACTGCTGTATTCTAATATCGAGCACATTGTGTAACACTGCTGTATTCTAATATCCAGCACACTGTGTAACACTGCTGTATTCTAATATCCAGCACACTGTGTAACACTGCTGTATTCTAATATCCAGCACACTGTGTAACACTGCTGTATTCTAATATCCAGCGCACTGTGGAACACTGCTGTATTCTAATATCCAGCACACTGTGTAACACTGCTGTATTCTAATCTCCAGCACACTGTGTAACACTGCTGTATTCTAATATCCAGCGCACTGTTTAACACTGCTGTATTCTAATATCGAGCACACTGTGTAACACAGCTGTATTCTAATATCCAGCACACTGTGTAACACTGCTGTATTCTAATATCCAGCACACTGTGTAACACTGCTGTATTCAAATATCCAGCACACTGTGTAACACTGCTGTATTCTAATATCCAGCACACTGTGTAACACTGCTGTATTCTAATATCCAGCACACTGTGTAACACTGCTGTATTCTAATATCCAGCACATTGTGTAACACTGCTGTATTCTAATATCCAGCACACTGTGTAACACTGCTGTATTCTAATATCCAGTGCACTGTGTAACACTGCTGTATTCTAATATCCAGCGCACTGTGTAACACTGCTGTATTCTAATATCCAGCGCACTGTGTAACACTGCTGTATTCTAATCTCGAGCACACTGTGTAACACTGCTGTATTCTAATATCCAGCGCACTGTGTAACACTGCTGTATTCTAATATCCAGCGCACTGTGTAACACTGCTGTATTCTAATATCGAGCACACTGTGTAACACTGCTGTATTCTAATATACAGCGCACTGTGTAACACTGCTGTATTCTAATATCGAGCACACTGTGTAACACTGCTGTATTCTAATATCCAGCGCACTGTGTAACACTGCTGTATTCTAATATCCAGCACACTGTGTCACACCGCTGTATTCTAATATCGAGCACACTGTGTAACACTGCTGTATTCTAATATCCAGCGCACTGTGTAACACTGCTGTCTTCTAATATCGAGCACACTGTGTAACACTGCTGTATTCTAATATCCAGCAAACTGTGTAACACTGCTGTATTCTAATATCGAGCGCACTGTGTAACACCGCTGTATTCTAATCTCGAGCACACTGTGTAACACTGCTGTATTCTAATATCCAGCACACTGTGTAACACTGCTGTATTCTAATATCCAGCACACTGTGTAACACTGCTGTATTCTAATATCCAGCACACTGTGTAACACTGCTGTATTCTAATATCCAGCACACTGTGTAACACCGCTGTATTCTAATCTCGAGCACACTGTGTAACACTGCTGTATTCTAATATCCAGCACACTGTGTAACACTGCTGTATTCTAATATCCAGCACACTGTGTAACACTGCTGTATTCTAATATCCAGCACACTGTGTAACACTGCTGTATTCTAATATCCAGCACACTGTGTAACACCGCTGTATTCTAATCTCGAGCACACTGTGTAACACTGCTGTATTCTAATATCCAGCACACTGTGTAACACTGCTGTATTCTAATATCGAGCACACTGTGTAACACTGCTGTATTCTAATCTCGAGCACACTGTGTAACACTGCTGTATTCTAATATCGAGCACACTGTGTAACACCGCTGTATTCTAATATCCAGCACACTGTGTAACACTGCTGTATTCTAATCTCCAGCACATTTTGTAACACTGCTGTATTCTAATATCCAGTGCACTGTGTAACACTGCTGTATACTAATATCCAGCGCACTGTGTAACACTGCTGTATTCTAATCTCGAGCACACTGTGTAACACTGCTGTATTCTAATATCCAGCACACTGTGTAACACTGCTGTATTCTAATCTCGAGCACACTGTGTAACACTGCTGTATTCTAATATCCAGCACACTGTGTAACACGGCTGTATTCTAATATCCAGCACACTGTGTAACACTGCTGTATTCTAATCTCCAGCACACTGTGTAACACTGCTGTATTCTAATATCCAGCGCACTGTGTAACACTGCTGTATTCTAATATCGAGCACATTGTGTAACACTGCTGTATTCTAATATCCAGCACACTGTGTAACACTGCTGTATTCTAATATCCAGCACACTGTGTAACACTGCTGTATTCTAATATCCAGCACACTGTGTAACACTGCTGTATTCTAATATCCAGCGCACTGTGGAACACTGCTGTATTCTAATATCCAGCACACTGTGTAACACTGCTGTATTCTAATCTCCAGCACACTGTGTAACACTGCTGTATTCTAATATCCAGCGCACTGTTTAACACTGCTGTATTCTAATATCGAGCACACTGTGTAACACAGCCGTATTCTAATATCCAGCACACTGTGTAACACTGCTGTATTCTAATATCCAGCACACTGTGTAACACTGCTGTATTCAAATATCCAGCACACTGTGTAACACTGCTGTATTCTAATATCCAGCACACTGTGTAACACTGCTGTATTCTAATATCCAGCACACTGTGTAACACTGCTGTATTCTAATATCCAGCACATTGTGTAACACTGCTGTATTCTAATATCCAGCACACTGTGTAACACTGCTGTATTCTAATATCCAGTGCACTGTGTAACACTGCTGTATTCTAATATCCAGCGCACTGTGTAACACTGCTGTATTCTAATATCCAGCGCACTGTGTAACACTGCTGTATTCTAATCTCGAGCACACTGTGTAACACTGCTGTATTCTAATATCCAGCGCACTGTGTAACACTGCTGTATTCTAATATCCAGCACAGTGTGTAACAATGCTGTATTCTAATATCCAGCACACTGTGTAACACTGCTGTATTCTAATATCCAGCGCACTGTGTAACACTGCTGTATTCTAATATCCAGCGCACTGTGTAACACCGCTGTATTCTAATATCCAGCGCACTGTGTAACACTGCTGTATTCTAATATCCAGCACACTGTGTAACACTGCTGTATTCTAATATCCAGCGCACTGTGTAACACTGCTGTATTCTAATATCCAGCGCACTGTGTAACACCGCTGTATTCTAATATCCAGCGCACTGTGTAACACTGCTGTATTCTAATATCCAGCACACTGTGTCACACCGCTGTATTCTAATATCGAGCACACTGTGTAACACTGCTGTATTCTAATATCCAGCGCACTGTGTAACACTGCTGTATTCTAATATCCAGCACACTGTGTCACACCGCTGTATTCTTATATCGAGCACACTGTGTAACACTGCTGTATTCTAATATCCAGCGCACTGTGTAACACTGCTGTCTTCTAATATCGAGCACACTGTGTAACACTGCTGTATTCTAATATCCAGCAAACTGTGTAACACTGCTGTATTCTAATATCGAGCGCACTGTGTAACACCGCTGTATTCTAATCTCGAGCACACTGTGTAACACTGCTGTATTCTAATATCCAGCACACTGTGTAACACTGCTGTATTCTAATATCCAGCACACTGTGTAACACTGCTGTATTCTAATATCCAGCACACTGTGTAACACTGCTGTATTCTAATATCCAGCACACTGTGTAACACCGCTGTATTCTAATCTCGAGCACACTGTGTAACACTGCTGTATTCTAATATCCAGCACACTGTGTAACACTGCTGTATTCTAATATCCAGCACACTGTGTAACACTGCTGTATTCTAATATCCAGCACACTGTGTAACACTGCTGTATTCTAATATCCAGCACACTGTGTAACACCGCTGTATTCTAATCTCGAGCACACTGTGTAACACTGCTGTATTCTAATATCCAGCACACTGTGTAACACTGCTGTATTCTAATATCGAGCACACTGTGTAACACTGCTGTATTCTAATCTCGAGCACACTGTGTAACACTGCTGTATTCTAATATCGAGCACACTGTGTAACACCGCTGTATTCTAATATCCAGCACACTGTGTAACACTGCTGTATTCTAATCTCCAGCACATTTTGTAACACTGCTGTATTCTAATATCCAGTGCACTGTGTAACACTGCTGTATACTAATATCCAGCGCACTGTGTAACACTGCTGTATTCTAATCTCGAGCACACTGTGTAACACTGCTGTATTCTAATATCCAGCACACTGTGTAACACTGCTGTATTCTAATCTCGAGCACACTGTGTAACACTGCTGTATTCTAATATCCAGCACACTGTGTAACACGGCTGTATTCTAATATCCAGCACACTGTGTAACACTGCTGTATTCTAATCTCCAGCACACTGTGTAACACTGCTGTATTCTAATATCCAGCGCACTGTGTAACACTGCTGTATTCTAATATCGAGCACATTGTGTAACACTGCTGTATTCTAATATCCAGCACACTGTGTAACACTGCTGTATTCTAATATCCAGCACACTGTGGAACACTGCTGTATTCTAATATCCAGCACACTGTGTAACACTGCTGTATTCTAATATCCAGCGCACTGTGGAACACTGCTGTATTCTAATATCCAGCGCACTGTGTAACACTGCTGTATTCTAATCTCCAGCACACTGTGTAACACTGCTGTATTCTAATATCCAGCACACTGTGTAACACTGCTGTATTCTAATATCGAGCACACTGTGTAACACTGCTGTATTCTAATATCCAGCACACTGTGTAACACCGCTTTATTCTAATATCCAGCACACTGTGTAACACTGCTGTATTCTAATATCCAGCACACTGTGTCACACCGCTGTATTCTAATATCGAGCACACTGTGTAACACTGCTGTATTCTAATATCCAGCGCACTGTGTAACACTGCTGTATTCTAATCTCGAGCACAATGTGTAACACTGCTGTATTCTAATATCCAGTGCACTGTGTAACACTGCTGTATTCTAATATCCAGCACACTGTGTAACACTGCTGTATTCTAATATCCAGCACACTGTGTAACACCGCTGTATTCTAATATCGAGCACACTGTGTAACACTGCTGTATTCTAATATCCAGCACACTGTGTAACACGGCTGTATTCTAATATCCAGCGCACTGTGTAACACTGCTGTATTCTAATATCGAGCGCACTGTGTAACACTGCTGTATTCTAATATCCAGCACACTGTGTAACACTGCTGTATTCTAATCTCGAGCACACTGTGTAACACTGCTGTATTCTAATCTCCAGCGCACTGTGTAACACTGCTGTATTCTAATATCCAGCACACTGTGTAACACTGCTGTATTCTAACCTCGAGCACACTGTGTAACACTGCTGTATTCTAATCTCGAGCACATTGTGTAACACTGCTGTATTCTAATATCCAGCACACTGTGTAACACTGCTGTATTCTAACATCCAGCGCACTGTGTAACACTGCTGTATTCTAATCTCCAGCACACTGTGTAACACTGCTGTATTCTAATATCCAGCACACTGTGTAACACTGCTGTATTCTAATATCCAGCGCACTGTGTAACACTGCTGTATTCTAATATCCAGCACACTGTGTAACACTGCTGTATTATAATATCCAGCACACTGTGTAACACTGCTATATTCTAATATCCAGCGCACTGTGTAACACTGCTGTATTCTAATCTCCAGCACACTGTGTAACACTGCTGTATTCTAATATCCAGCACACTGTGTAACACTGCTGTATTCTAATCTCCAGCGCACTGTGTAACACTGCTGTATTCTAATATCCAGCGCACTGTGTAACACTGCTGTATTCTAATCTCCAGCACACTGTGTAACACTGCTGTATTCGAATATCCAGCACACTGTGTAACACTGCTGTATTCTAATCTCCAGCGCACTGTGTAACACTGCTGTATTCTAATATCCAGCACACTGTGTAACACTGCTGTATTCTAATATCGAGCGCACTGTGTAACACTGCTGTATTCTAATATCCAGCGCACTGTGTAACACTGCTGTATTCGAATCTCGAGCACACTGTGTAACACTGCTGTATTCTAATCTCCAGCACACTGAGTAACACTGCTGTATTCTAATATCCAGCACACTGTGTATTTCTGCTGTATTCTAATATCCAGTGCACTGTGTAACACTGCTGTATTCTAATCTCGAGCACATTGTGTAACACTGCTGTATTCTAATCTCGAGCACACTGTGTAACACTGCTGTATTCTAATCTCGAGCACACTGTGTAACACTGCTGTATTCTAATATCCAGCACACTGTGTAACACTGCTGTATTCTAATATCCAGCACACTGTGTAACACTGCTGTATTCTAATATCCAGCACACTGTGTAACACTGCTGTATTCTAATATCCAGCGCACTGTGTAACACTGCTGTATTCTAATCTCGAGCACACTGTGTAACACTGCTGTATTGTAATATCCAGCACACTGTGTAACACTGCTGTATTCTAATATCCAGCACACTGTGTAACACTGCTGTATTCTAATATCCCGCACACTGTGTAACACTGCTGTATTCTAATATCCAGCGCACTGTGTAACACTGCTGTATTCTAATCTCCAGCACACTGTGTAACACTGCTGTATTCTAATATCCAGCACACTGTGTAACACTGCTGTATTCTAATCTCCAGCGCACTGTGTAACACTGCTGTATTCTGATATCGATCGCACTGTGTAACACTGCTGTATTCTAATCTCGAGCACACTGTGTAACACTGCTGTATTCTAATATCCAGCACACTGTGTAACACTGCTGTATTCTAATATCCAGCACACTGTGTAACACTGCTGTATTCTAATATCCAGCGCACTGTGTAACACTGCTGTATTCTAATCTCCAGCACACTGTGTAATACTGCTGTATTCTAATCGCGAGCACACTGTGTAACACTGCTGTATTCTAATATCCAGCGCACTGTGTAACACTGCTGTATTCTAATATCGAGCACACTGTGTAACACTGCTGTATTCTAATATCGAGCACACTGTGTAACACTGCTGTATTCTAATATCCAGCACACTGTGTAACACTGCTGTATTCTAATATCCAGCACACTGTGTAACACTGCTGTATTCTAATATCCAGCACACTGTGTAACACTGCTGTATTCTAATATCCAGCACACTGTGTAACACTGCTGTATTCTAATATCCAGCACACTGTGTAACACTGCTGTATTCTAATATCGAGCACACTGTGTAACACTGCTGTATTCTAATATCCAGCACACTGTGTAACACTGCTGTATTCTAATATCCAGCACACTGTGTAACACTGCTGTATTCTAATATCCAGCACACTGTGTAACACTGCTGTATTCTAATATCCAGCACACTGTGTAACACTGCTGTATTCTAATATCGAGCGCACTGTGTAACACTGCTGTATTCTAATATCGAGCACACTGTGTAACACTGCTGTATTCTAATCTCCAGCACACTGTGTAACACTGCTGTATTCAAATCTCCAGCGCAATGTGTAACACTGCTGTATTCTAATATCCAGCACACTGTGTAACACTGCTGTATTCTAATATCCAGCACACTGTGTAACACTGCTGTATTCTAATATCCAGCACACTGTGTAACACTGCTGTATTCTAATATCCAGCGCACTGTGTAACACTGCTGTATTCTAATCTCCAGCACACTGTGTAACACTGCTGTATTCTAATATCCAGCACACTGTGTAACACTGCTGTATTCCAATCTCCAGCACACTGTGTAACAATGCTGTATTCTAATATCCAGCGCACTGTGTAACACTGCTGTATTCTAATCTCCTGCACACTGTGTAACACTGCTGTATTCTAATCTCCAGCACACTATGTAACACTGCTGTATTCTAATCTCCAGCACACTGTGTAACACTGCTGTATTCTAATCTCCAGCACACTGTGTAACACTGCTGTATTCTAATCTCCAGCACACTGTGTAACACTGCTGTATTCTAATCTCCAGCACACTGTGTAACACTGCTGTATTCTAATATCCAGCGCACTGTGTAACACTGCTGTATTCTAATATCCAGCACACTGTGTAACACTGCTGTATTCTAATATCCAGCGCACTGTGTAACACTGCTGTATTCTAATATCCAGCACACTGTGTAACACTGCTGTGTTCTAATATCCAGCACACTGTGTAACACTGCTGTATTCTAATATCCAGCACACTGTGTAACACTGCTGTATTCTAATATCCAGCACACTGTGTAACACTGCTGTATTCTAATATCCAGCAGACTGTGTAACACTGCTGTATTCTAATATCCAGCACACTGTGTAACACTGCTGTATTCTAATATCGAGCACACTGTGTAACACTGCTGTATTCTAATATCGAGCACACTGTGTAACACCGCTGTATTATAATATCCAGCACACTGTGTTACACTGCTGTATTCTAATATCCAGCGCACTGTGTAACACTGCTGTATTCTAATATCCAGCACACTGTGTAACACTGCTGTATTCTAATATCCAGCGCACTGTGTAACACTGCTGTATTCTAATATCCAGCACACTGTGTAACACTGCTGTATTCTAATATCCAGCACACTGTGTAACACTGCTGTATTCTAATCTCGAGCACACTGTGTAACACTGCTGTATTCTAATCTACAGCGCACTGTGTAACACTGCTGTATTCTAATATCGAGCACACTGTGTAACACCGCTGTATTCTAATATCGAGCACACTGTGTAACACCGCTGTATTCTAATATCCAGCACACTGTGTAACACTGCTGTATTCTAATATCCAGCACGCTGTGTAACACTGCTGTATTCTAATATCGAGCACACTGTGTAACACTGCTGTATTCTAATATCCAGCACACTGTGTAACACAGCTGTATTCTAATCTCCAGCGCAATGTGTAACACTGCTGTATTCTAATATCCAGCACACTGTGTAACACTGCTGTATTCTAATATCCAGCACACTGTGTAACACTGCTGTATTCTAATATCGAGCACACTGTGTAACACTGCTGTATTCTAATCTCCAGCACACTGTGTAACACTGCTGTATTCTAATATCGAGCAGACTGTGTAACACTGCTGTATTCTAATATCCAGCACACTGTGTAACACTGCTGTATTCTAATATCCAGCGCACTGTGTAACACTGCTGTATTCTAATCTCCAGCACACTGTGTAACACTGCTGCATTCTAATATCCAGCGCACTGTGTAACACTGCTGTATTCTAATATCCAGCACACTGTGTAACACTGCTGTATTCTAATATCCAGCGCACTATGTAACACTGCTGTATTCTAATATCGAGCACACTGTGTAACACTGCTGTATTCTAATCTCCAGCACACTGTGTAACACTGCTGTATTCTAATATCGAGCAGACTGTGTAACACTGCTGTACTCTAATATCCAGCACACTGTGTAACACTGCTGTATTCTAATATCCAGCACACTGTGTAACACTGCTGTATTCTAATATCCAGCGCACTGTGTAACACTGCTGTATTCTAATCTCCAGCACACTGTGTAACACTGCTGTATTCTAATATCCAGCGCACTGTGTAACACTGCTGTATTCTAATATCCAGCGCACTGTGTAACACTGCTGTATTCTAATATCCAGCACACTGTGTAACACTGCTGTATTCTAATATCCAGCACACTGTGTAACACTGCTGTATTCTAATATCCAGCACACTGTGTAACACTGCTGTATTCTAATATCCAGTACACTGTGTAACACTGCTGTATTCTAATAACCAGCGCAATGTGTAACACTGCTGTATTCTAATCTCGAGCGCACTGTGTAACACTGCTGTATTCTAATATCCAGCACACTGTGTAACACTGCTGTATTCTAATATCCAGCGCACTGTGTAACACTGCTGTATTCTAATATCCAGCACACTGTGTAACACTGCTGTATTCTAATCTCGAGCACACTGTGTAACACTGCTGTTTTCTAATCTCCAGCACACTGTGTAACACTGCTGTATTCTAATCTCGAGCACACTGTGTAACACCGCTGTATTCTAATATCGAGCACACTGTGTAACACCGCTGTATTCTAATATCCAGCACACTGTGTAACACCGCTGTATTCTAATATCCAGCACACTGTGTAACACTGCTGTATTCTAATATCGAGCACACTGTGTAACACTGCTGTATTCTAATATCCAGCACACTGTGTAACACTGCTGTATTCTAATATCGAGCACACTGTGTAACACTGCTGTATTCTAATATCCAGCACACTGTGTAACACTGCTGTATTCTAATATCCAGCACACTGTGTAACACTGCTGTATTCTCATATCCAGCACACTGTGTAACACCGCTGTATTCTAATATCCAGCACACTGTGTAACACTGCTGTATTCTAATATCCAGCGCACTGTGTAACACTGCTGTATTCTAATATCGAGCACACTGTGTAACACTGCTGTATTCTAATATCGAGCACACTGTGTAACACTGCTGTATTCTAATATCCAGCGCACTGTGTAACACTGCTGTATTCTAATATCCAGCACACTGTGTAACACTGCTGTATTCTAATATCCAGCACACTGTGTAACACTGCTGTATTCTAATATCCAGCACACTGTGTAACACTGCTGTATTCTAATATCCAGCACACTGTGTAACACTGCTGTATTCTAATATCGAGCACACTGTGTAACACTGCTGTATTCTAATATCCAGCACACTGTGTAACACTGCTGTATTCTAATATCCAGCACACTGTGTAACACTGCTGTATTCTAATATCCAGCACACTGTGTAACACTGCTGTATTCTAATATCGAGCACACTGTGTAACACTGCTGTATTCTAATATCCAGCACACTGTGTAACACTGCTGTATTCTAATATCCAGCACACTGTGTAACACTGCTGTATTCTAATATCCAGCACACTGTGTAACACTGCTGTATTCTAATATCCAGCACACTGTGTAACACTGCTGTATTCTAATATCCAGCACACTGTGTAACACTGCTGTATTCTAATATCCAGCACACTGTGTAACACTGCTGTATTCTAATATCGAGCACACTGTGTAACACTGCTGTATTCTAATCTCCAGCACACTGTGTAACACTGCTGTATTCTAATCTCCAGCGCAATGTGTAACACTGCTGTATTCTAATATCCAGCACACTGTGTAACACTGCTGTATTCTAATATCCAGCACACTGTGTAACACTGCTGTATTCTAATATCGAGCACACTGTGTAACACTGCTGTATTCTAATATCCAGCACACTGTGTAACACTGCTGTATTCTAATATCCAGCACACTGTGTAACACTGCTGTATTCTAATATCCAGCACACTGTGTAACACTGCTGTATTCTAATATCGAGCGCACTGTGTAACACTGCTGTATTCTAATATCGAGCACACTGTGTAACACTGCTGTATTCTAATATCGAGCACACTGTGTAACACTGCTGTATTCTAATCTCCAGCACACTGTGTAACACTGCTGTATTCTAATATCCAGCACACTGTGTAACACTGCTGTATTCTAATATCCAGCACACTGTGTAACACTGCTGTATTCTAATATCCAGCACACTGTGTAACACTGCTGTATTCTAATATCCAGCACACTGTGTAACACTGCTGTATTCTAATATCGAGCACACTGTGTAACACTGCTGTATTCTAATCTCCAGCGCAATGTGTAACACTGCTGTATTCTAATATCCAGCACACTGTGTAACACCGCTGTATTCTAATATCCAGCACACTGTGTAACACTGCTGTATTCTAATATCCAGCACACTGTGTAACACTGCTGTATTCTAATATCCAGCACACTGTGTAACACTGCTGTATTCTAATATCCAGCACACTGTGTAACACTGCTGTATTCTAATATCCAGCACACTGTGTAACACTGCTGTATTCTAATATCCAGCGCACTGTGTAACACTGCTGTATTCTAATATCCAGCACACTGTGTAGCACCGCTGTATTCTAATATCCAGCGCACTGTGTAACACTGCTGTATTCTAATATCCAGCGCACTGTGTAACACCGCTGTATTCTAATATCCAGCACACTGTGTAACACCGCTGTATTCTAATATCCAGCACACTGTGTAACACTGCTGTGTACTAATTATTGAGCACACTCTGTAACACTGCCATATTTTTTGTATTGAGTGCACTGTTTCACACTGCTTTATTCTAAAATCACGCGTTTTGTACTTACTCCTTTCACTCATTTTGGGAACTCTTGTGGCGCAGTGTGCAGCGCCTTTACGTCTGAGCCACAATCTCTGTGTTCATGAACCACTCGGCAACATGTCGGCCAAGGAATTTGCTTCATAACGTGGTCAAACATAATGACTGTGAACCTGCAAATGGCTGGCGGTAAGAACAAGAGGGAGTCCTGGTTAGCCATGTTTCATGTGTTGTGGTTTCCCCTTAAGCTTTAAGCCCTCATTGACAGCTTATCAACCAGTTCTGAGAATTCCTGGAACATAGAACAAAGAACATAGAACATTACAGCGCAGTACAGGCCCTTCGGCCCTCAATGTTGCGCCGACCTGTTAAACCAATCGAAAACCCATCTAACCTACACTATTCCAATATCATCCATATGTTTATCCAATGACCCTTTAAATGCCCCGAATGTTGACGAATCCACGACTGCTGCAGGCAGGGCATTCCACGCCCTTACTACTCTCTGAGTAAAGAACCTACCTCTGGCATCTGTCCTATATCTATCACCCCTCAATTTAAAGCTATGTCCCCTCGTGCGAGCCATCACCATCCGAGGAAAAAGGTTCTCACTATCCACCCTATCTAATCCTCTGATCATCTTGTATGCCTCTATTAAGTCACTTCTTAATCTCTTAACCTTCTTCTCTCTAACGAAAACAATCTCAAGTCCCTCAGCCTTTCCTCATAAGACCTTCCCACCATACCAGACAACATCCTAGTAAATATCCTCTGCACCCTTTCCAATGCTTCCACATCCTTCCTATAATGCAGCGACCAGAACTGTACGCAATACTCCAAGTGCGGCCGCACCAGAGTTTTGTACAGCTGCAACATGACCTCCTGGCTCCGAAACTCAATCCCTCTACCAATAAAACCTAACACTCAGTACGCCTTCTTAACAACCCTATCAACCTGGGTGCCAACTTTCAGGGATCTATGCACATGGACACCGAGATCTCTCTGTTCATCCACACTACCAAGTATTTTACCATGAGCCCAGTACTCTGTAATCCTGTTACTCCTTCCAAAGTGAATCACTTCACACTTTTCCGCATTGAACTCCATTTGCCCCCTCTCAGCCCAGCACTGCAGCTTATCTATGTCCCTCTGTAACCTGCAACAACCTTCCACACTGTCCACAACTCCACCGACTTTAGTGTCATCCACAAATTTACTAACCCATCCTTCTACTCCCTCATCCAGGTCATTTATAAAAATGACAAACAGCAGTAGCCCCAAAACAGATCCTTGTGGTACACCACTAGTAACTGAACTCCAGGATGAACATTTCCCATCAACCACCGTCCTTCAGTCTTCTGGCATTATTCCTGGAGACAATGACGACATAAAGATCAAAGCCAAAGACTCTGCAATTCCTCCCTAGCTTCCCTGCGAATCCTAGGATAAATCCCATTCGCCCAGGGGACTTATCTATTTTCACACTTTCCAGAATTGCTAACACCTCCTCCTTATGAACCTCAATCCCATCTAGTCGAATAGCCTGTAACTCAGTATTCTCTTTGACAACATTGTCTTTTTCCTGTGTGAATACTGACGAAAAATATTCATTTAGCGCCTCTCCTATCTCTTCAGACTCCACGCACAACTTCCTACTACTGTCCTTGACTGGTCCTAATCTTACCCTCGTCATTCTTTTATTCCTGACATACCTATAGAAAGCTTTAGGGTTTTCCTTGATCCTACCTGCCAAAGACTTCTCATGTTCCCTCCTGGCTCTTCTTAGCTCTCTCTTCAGGTCCTTCCTGGATAACTTGTAACTCTCAAGCGCCTTAACTGAGCCTTCATGTCTCATCTTTACATAAGTCTCCTTCTTCCTCTTCACAAGAGATTCAACTTCTTTAGTAAACCACGGTTCCCTTGCTCGACCACTTCCTCCCTGCCTGACAGGTACATACTTATCAAGGACACGCAGTAGCTGTTCCTTGAACAAGCTCCACATTTCAATTGTGCCCATCCCCTGCAGATTTCTTCCACATCCTATGCACCCTAAATCTCGCCTAATCGCATCATAATTTCCTTTCCCCCAGATATAACACTTGCCCTGCGGTATATACATATCCCTTTCCATCGCTAAAGTAAACGTAACCGAATTGTGGTCACTATCACCAAAGTGCTCACCTACCTCCAAATCTAACACCTGGCCTGGTTCATTACCCAGTACCAAATCCAATGTGGCCTCGCCTCTTGTTGGCCTATCTACATACTGTGTCAGGAAACCCTCCTGCACACATTGGACAAAAACTGACCCATCTAAAGTACTCAAACTATAGCGTTTCCAGTCAATATTTGTAAAGTTAAAGTCCCCCATAACAACTACCCTGTTACTTTCGCTCCTATCCAGAATCATCTTTGCAATCCTTTTCTCTACATCACTGGAACTTTTCGGAGGCCTATAGAAAACTCCCAACAGGGTGACCTCTCCTTTCCTGTTTCTAACCTCAGCCCATACTACCTCAGTAGACGAGTCCTCATCAAACGTCCTTTCTGCCACCGTAATACTGTCCTTGACTAACAATGCCACACCTCCCCCTCTTTTACCACCACCCCTGCTCTTACTGAAACATCTAAACCCCGGAACCTGCAACAACCATTCCTGTCCCTGCTCTATCCATGTCTCTGAAATGGCCACAACATCAAAGTCCCAGGTACCAACCCATGCTGCAAGTTCACCCACCTTATTCCGGATGCTCCTGGCGTTGAAGTAGACACACTTCAAACCACCTTCCTGCCTGCCAGTACACTCCTGCGACCCTGAAACCTTATTCATGACCTCACCACTCACACCCTCCTGTACACTGGAGCAACAATTTGGGTTCCCATTCCCCTGCTGAATTAGTTCAAACCCTCCCGAAGAGTATTCGCAAATTTCCCCCCCAGAATATTGGTACCCCTCTGGTCCAGGTGAAGACCATCCCGTTTGTAGAGGTCCCACCTAGCCCAGAATGAGCCCTAATTATCCAGGTATCTGAATCCTTCCCTCCTGCACCATCCCTGTAGCCACGTGTTCAACTGTTCTCTCTCCCTGTTCCTCTCCTCGCTAGCACGTGGCACGGGTAACAAACCAGAGATAACAACTCTATTTGTTCTAGCTCTCAGCTTCCACCCTAACTCCCTGAATTTCTGCCTTACATCCCCATCTCTTTTCCTACCTATGTCTTGGGTGCCTGTGTGGACCACAACTTGGGGCTGGTCCCCCTCCGCTTAAGGATTTTGAAAACACGATCAGAGACACCACGGACTCTGGCACCTGGGAGGCAACACACCAACCGCGAGTCCCTCTCGTTCCCACTGAATCTCCTATCTGTCCCCCTAACTATGGAGTCCCCAATGACTAATGCTCTACTCCTCCCCCACTTCCCTTCTGAGCAACAGGGACAGACTCTGTGCCAGAGACCTGTACCCCACGGCTTACCCCTGGTAAGACGTCCTCCCCAACAGTATCCAAAGCGGTATACTTGTTATACAGAGGAACAGCCACAGGGGATCGCTGCACTGACTGCTTCTTATCCCTTCTAACAGTCACCCAAGTATCCTCATTCCTAGGAGTATGAACCTCCCCGTAACTTTTATCTATAACTGCCTCTGCCTCCCGAATGATCCTGAGTTCATCGAGTTCCAGCTCCAGATCCCTCACACGGTCTTCAAGGAGCTGGAATTGGGTGCACTTCCTACAGGTGTACTCAGCTGGGACACTGGTGTCCCTCACCTCAAACATCCCACAGGAGGAACATTGCACTGCCTGCACTGACATCCCTGCTAACTTCCCTTACTAAGAAACAAAAGAGAAAAGAAAAAGAAAAAAAATCTCACCTGCTCTCACACTGAGTCTTTTTTTTTAGGTTAGAGGAGGGGGAAGGGTGGGAGAATCTACACGTGTAGAGTCTCGGGTTACCTCCCCGTTCAAATTTATTGGGCAAAAAACTGTCCCAGGTCTCCCTACAACCTATTTCTGGTTTCCTGTTTCCTGTTGCTCAGGAAAAAAAACAAAAAACAACTCCGAAAAAAGTAAGTAAAAAGAAAATTCAGCTTATCTTATCTTCCAGTTCTGCTCTCCAAAAATCACTCCCCTCTCTGCCCGTTCCACCGGAAGAATGAAGTAGAACCTCGGAGGTCAGTGCCTTTTTTTAAAAAAAAACTACAAATCATCCCAGGTCTCCTGTGGAAACAGATAGAATGTTCCCTCTTCAACCCTCCTATGTACTGCTCTCAAGCAATGCGTAACCCGTTACATATTGAGAAGGTTGCAAGCTGTTTTTTTGTAGTTGTTCACCAGTTTTGTTGGTGATGTCATTCCGGTTTGGTGATAGGCTGCTGCTTTACATTCAGTTTTGTATTCCGATGCAGAGCTGAGAGCAGCTCCTCAATAAACCCAGTTTTGTGAGTTTGAATCAACATGTGCAAACCAAGTCTTTTTCAAAACCCACAACTCCTAACATCGTTGGGACATATGGAAAGAAACTTGGCGGCAAGGATGGGGTTTTGTTTCATCAAGTGAAGGTCCTCAAGGCATGAAGAAAATATTGTGGTTCTCACAGTTCCAATTTTAGAAGCTGAGGAAATGCAACAACAGCATTAAAAATAAATTGTCAGTGCCAGGCGAGGGTAAGAATAAAACTCAATGTGTATATTGAAAAGAGGGGGTTTTCCAGTCAGCGAAGGGTGGTATTCCAGTCAGTATCTGGCATAGTTGAAAATAATGGATGCTTTGCGACAGAGTTGGCATCAATTTAAATTTATAAAAATACATCAAGCCAACGGTCTCCAGATTAAAAAGCAGAATACTGGGAGGCCAGTAAAAATATATACTGAGTAGTCCCGTGTCGTTAGTGCCTGCAAGAGAAATGACAGGTGAATTAGGCACCATGGCTACTTCCAATGAAGAATATTAATCGTGGAGTTCCTGTGTGAAGCATTTTCAGTGCTTTGTACAAGCAAATAAAATTACAAACATGTTGTTTGTACCAGTCTTTCTCAGTACAATAGGATGCAAAATCTTCAACTTGCTCTGGAACTTGAACATCCAACAAAGCCAAAACATAGCATGATTTGACAAAGATCCTTGAAGGACAAAATTTCTCAAGGCCGGATCATAGAACGGATCAGGTTCTACTGAAGGAATCAAGTGGCAGACAAATCAATTGTTCAGTTTGTGACAACCTTAAAAAGGCTGACACAAGATTGTGAGATTGGTGAGTCATTAGAAGATGCTCTTCGAGATCGTCTAGTTTGTGGTCTCTAAGATGAGGCGATGCAAAGGAAATTGCTTCCTGAACATGCTTTGACTTTAAAGACAGCAGCAGAAATCACTTTGTTGCTGGAAACGGCTGCTAAAGAGGCTTCACAGTTTGGTGGAGGAATGAAAATTCACAAGTTGGGAACGGCCCATAAGAAGTCAAAACAGCAGCAAGCATGTGACGATGTGCCACAATGGGCCATCCAGCTAGAGAATTCTGGAGAAAGGAGAGTCAAGAATTGTGGCAAAATTGTGGTCACATTGCAAACGTTTGTTGGGTTAGACTAGCTTCTCCTGAGAAGAATATTCAGAAGAAGAATCTGGCTACCTTCAAGAAGAACAAGTTGCATTCCACAAAAATAATTTACAACATGGAAGAAAAGAATTACAATGGCGAAGAAGATTTTATCCATACATGGTGAATCACACAGATTCTGGGTGATTCCAAAGTTAAGTGGAATATCCAAAGTCCAAAAGATGTGCGGGTTAGGTGGATTGGCCATGCTAAATTGCTCCTTAGTGTCAGAGGGAATAGGAGGGTAAATACATGAGGTTATGGAGAGAGGGCCTGGGTGGGATTGTGGTCAGTGCAGACTCGATGGGCCGAATGGCCTCCTTCTGCACTGTCAGGTTGCTAATCTATTAGATTGGAGGTTGATACTGATGCTGCTGTTCCTTTAATTCCTCAGACTACAACAGAAGCTGAAACATCTTCCTTTACATCCAGCTGATGTGATTTTAAGAACATATACAATAGAGATATAAAGGTAACATCATAGTTAACATAGAGTTGAGTGGACAAACAGCAGAGATGTCTCTCCATATGGTCCATAGTAATTTTCCAGCTCTATTTGGGAGATCATGGTTGGAGAAGATAAAGCTTAACCGGAGTAGTTGATGATAAAAAAGACTTACAGCGCCTTCTGGATGAAAACAAGAGTGTATTCGAAGAGGCACTTGACTCAATGAAGGGAGTTCAAGTGAAACTCAAGATAAAGCCTAATAGTCAACCGAAAAGTCTCAAAGAAGTACAGTGCCATATGCAATTCGTTCCAAGGTCAAAGCAGAATTAGTATGACTGGTGGGTTAGAGCCGGTTACAATGAGTGACTGGGCTACCCCATCGTACCTGTCATGAAGACAGATGGTTCAGTCTGTATTTGTGGTGATTTTAAAACAACCATAAATCCGGTTAATTGATTAATTGAAGACTTTTGTTGGGTTATCGGGTGGGCAGACGTTCAGCAAGGTTGATCTTTCAGAAACATATTTATAGATGAATGTAGGTGCTGCATCACAACCATTCCTTACCATCATTACTCATAAAAGGGCTTTTTCGTTATAACAAATTGCCTTTTGGAATAACACCCACACCAACCCTATTCCATAGATTGATAGGTCAGATTTTAAGTGGTCTCTCTGGTGTACAATATTACCCGAATGATATGCTAATTACAGGATCCAGTGAAGAAGAGAACTTGAATAATTTAGAAACAACATTGGAACGCCTTCAAGCACATGTACTACATATCAAGAAAGAAAAGTGTGACCTATTCCAGATGTCAGTCCAGTATTTGGGTAATGTTATTGATAGTAAAGGCCGACATAAAGCACGTAAAAAGATGAACACTATTTTAGAAGCACTATGTCTGATGAATTTAATGCAGTTGACGCTTAGAGAATTATTATGGCAAATTTGTTCCTAACTTAGCTACATTATTGAAGCTATTGCATAATTTGCTATGTGTAAAATGAGATGGACTACAGAATGTGGGAAAGAATGTGGGAAAGATGTCAAAGATGGTTTGCAGAAGTCTGAAGTATTGGTTAGTTTTAATTTGAAGCTGTCATTATTGCTTGCTTGCGATATTTCTCCTTATGGAGTAGGGACAGTAGTTTCACACATTATGCCTTCGGGAGAGAAATGGCCAATAGCTGGTGCTTCACGTACTCTGACTAGTGCTGAATCTAATTATGCTCAGCTAGGAAAAGAAGCATTGAGCATAATTTTTGATGTGCAGAAGTTTCATCATTATTTATATTGTCGTCATTCCACATTATGAACTGATTATTGACCCATAACTATTTATTTTTGGGCCATATAAATGCAGACCATCACTAGCTGCAAATTGATTGCAAAGATGTTCATTGATCTTATCTGCACACTCCTACAATAGAAAGTATTGCCAATTAGAGTGCCTAGCTAATACTGATGCATTATCATGCTTATCTTTACCTATCGATTAGATAGCACCAACGAGTTTTGCTAATATCCTTTATTTTCCATTGCTAGATCATTTGCTTGTGACAGCTTCTCAAGTTCAGAGACGTACAAGAAATTACCTCATGATGGGGACGGTGATGCGTATGGTATTGAAAGGAGCGATAGCGGGAATGCATCTGATTTTAAACCATCTGTGTGAAGAAAACTTGAGCTGATTGTCCAAGGTGCGTGTCTATTGTGGAGGAGGGAAGTCTATGTGGACGGGTTCTTGAACAATTACATGAAGGATGTCCTGGTATAGTGCAGAAGGATGGTATAGTGATGAAGGAATTAGCACGGTGTTATGTTTCAGGACAGTTCTGGATGTTCAAACTGAAGAAAAGGTGGGAGAATGTCAATCCTGTGCATGAATAAGAAATACACCACCATGTCTCCTTTACACCATTTGAAGTGGCCTAAAATGTCTTGGCAATGACGACACGTAGATTTTCCTGGGGTCTGTTTGAGGGCAAATGTTCTTAGTCATAATTAATCCACACTCAAAGTGACCAGAAGTTATCATGAGTTCGACTACATCTGAACAAACCATTGAAAAACATGATGAAATGTTTGCAAGATTTGGTAAACCGAAACAGATTGTTATCAATAATAGTTCACAGTTTACTTCACAAGAGTTTGAGGATTATCTCAAAGTAAATGGTACTCAGTCTATAAAATCTACACTTTATTATCCATCAACCAATGGATTAGCTCAAAGTTTTGTACAATCCTTGAAATATTCCTTAAAAGCTTCAAAACAGTAAGGTTCATTATTACGTTGTGTGAATAGCTTTTTCGCACCTTACAGAAACAATACTCATGCGACTACCCAAAATTCACCTCCATTACTATTCGTAAAGAGAACTGTTTAATTTGTTATTACCTCCAGAAACTTCAGAGATAAGAGAGAGTCAACAACAATCTCCAAGTTGCCAGATGAGAAGTGAGGGCAAAACAACAGGGAAACTATTGGAGAATTTATCTTCACTTGGAGAGGCAAGGCTTGCCCAGGGATAGTCAGCATTGCTTCATCAGAGGGCGGTCATGCTTAACATATGTGATTGAACGCTTTGAGGAGGTGGCCACGTGTGCAGATGAGGGTAGTGCTGTTGATGTAGTTTATATGGATCATGTGGATTCCAGCAATGCCTTTGGCAAGATCCCGCATGGGAGACTTGTAAAGAAAGTAAATGCACGTAGGATACAGGGTCAGTTGATGAAGTGGATTCAAAATTGGCTCAGTTGTAAGAGACAGAGGGTGAGGACAGAAGGCTGCTTTAGTTACTGGAATTCTACAGAAGAATTAATTGAATCTGAGTTGCCTGATGATCGTATTTATGCTACTATAGCACGTGAGAATGATTCAGAATTAGAGAACAAGAGAAGACGTGTCTACTGAAGTTCTAAATCATTCTTCTAGGGTCAAGGACAGCCAAATTCCAAAATATCGTGTACAACCAAAGAGGATTAGAGGTCCTACTGATCAATTGATATTAGTACACAGCAGTATTCCAGAGGACATGATATTAGCACATGCTACATCCTATCTATGTTAGGGGATATAATGATTGATGATATATTGTACTGTTTCTTGAGTATTATTGATCCTATATATAATATAGTAGCAATTTGTTCTCATGACCACAGAAGGAAAGGGGAAGGATGTTACATATTTAAAAGGGTTTCAGGTTGCTTTAAGAACTAATCACATGATTTGATGGTGATGTTATTAGGGTGTGTGGTCAGGCTGCTGTTTTACTTTCAGTTTTGTACTCTAGTGTAGAGCAGCGAGCAGCTCTTCAATAAAAACGGTTGTGCGTTTGAATCTACATGTGCACTTTCTCTGTTAAAATCCACAACCCCTAACAGAGATAGGACATAGCATATACAGATATCATGTCCTCTGGAATACTGCTTTGTACTAACATTAAGCCCTGCAGAATACCACTGTACACTTCCTTCCAGTCTTAAACCAATCACTCACCAATATTCTCTGCCTTTCTATCACTCAGCTGGTTTCACATCTATGCTGCCACAGTCCATTTAATCCCAAGCGTTACAATCCACATAGAGGATGATAACTTTGAAAAGGTAGTTGGGTTCCCAGTGACTGACTCAAGGGTCCACACAACAAGATTTGACATTTTAAGGCTTTTACTATAACAAATGATCTGAAATCAACACTGCCTAAACAAGACTTCATCGGCAACTGATATTCTAAACTATAAAACTGATATCTCTTATCACTGCTTTAACAAAACTGATAGTCCCGTGCCACATTCATGCCCATTTCACTGAGTCATGCTATCGAGTGAATCTCGGATGTCCTTTCTCCCATTCTTCCAAGAAATCCAGAACAGATCTCCAGCAACACAGAGTTCAACCTGAGGATTTCATACCTTGGCCTTGCCAGGATAAGTCTTTCAGTGCTATTCTCTCCAGAGCTTTTACCAGCTATTTACAATCTCTGTTAATGACTTGAATGGAAAGACAGAGAGTAATGTATCAATGTTGGCTGGTGATGCCAAGCTAGGTGGGAAGGTAAGCTCTGGGCAGGACACAGAGAAGCTGTAAAGAGATATCGATAGGTTAAGTGAGTGGACAACAAGATGGCAGATGGAGTACAATATAGGGAAAGGTGACATCATTTTGGTCCTACGAATAGAAAAACAGAATTTTTTAAAAGCTGAAAAACGTCTAAGTGTTGTTGTCCAGAGAGAGTTGAGTGTGTTTGTACAAGGAACTCAGAAAGATAGCAAGCAATTAGGAAGGCAAATGGTATGTTGGATTTTATTGCAAGGGGACTTAAGTACGTTAATAATGAAGTCTTGCCAGAGCTGTACAGAATTTTGGTGAGACCACATTCGGAATACTGTGCACAGTTTTGGTCTTCAGGTTTGTAATAACCCCGCTGCCCATGAGCTCCATGGGGATTGACTGGTTGATCTCTCTATGGGGCTCATTGAGGCAACGGCCTGCCCAGCTGAAACTCATTACCTGAGCATTTATAAGGCAGGCCCAAGACTGGGCCTGCTGAACTGTAGTCACAAGCAGTGACTAGTGTGTGCACACCATGATAGTGATTTTACTTTGCATTCTGTAATAAAACTATGTTCCTTTCCAGTCAGGCTTCCTGAGTCATTGCAACAATTAAGAAAGGAAATACTTGCATTGGAGGCGGAACAGCGATGGTTCACTAAACTGGTCCCTGGGATAAGGGGGTTGTCCTATGGTGAGAAGCTGAGTAAATAGAACATAGAACAGTACAGCACAGAACAAGCCCTTCGGCCCACGATGTTGTGCCGAGCTTTGTCTGAAACCCAGATCAAGCTATTTCCTCCCTATCATCCCGAAGTACTCCATGTGCCTATCCAATAGCTTCTTAAATGTTCCTAAAGTTTCTGACTCCACTATCCCTGCAGGCAGTCCATTCCACACCCCAACCACTCTCTGAGTAAAAAACCTACCTCGGACATCCTTCCTATATCTCCCACCACGAACCCTATAGTTATGCCCCCTAGTAACCGCTCCATTCACCCGAGGAAATAGTCTTTGAACGTTCACTCTATCTATCCCCCTCATCATCTTATAAACCTCTATCAAGTCTCCTCTCAACCTCCTCCTCTGCCGTGAGCATATAGTCTCTGAAAAATGAATGGCAATCTCACTGAAATACTGATCATATTGAATGGCGGAGCAGGATTGAGGGGCCACATGGTTGACTCCTTTTCCTATTTTTTGTCTTTTTAAATTTCCATGGGTTCCATTTCTTCAATGGGGGAGCATCTTCCTCTCAGCATCCTGTCTTGTAGCTCTCTCTCTCTCTCTCTCTCCTTTATTTCTTTCCCTCTCTCCCTTTGCTCACAGTCTTCAGGTATGGCTTTTGCTACCAAATAAACCTGTTGGACTTTAACCTGGTGTTGTTAAACTTCTTACACAGTCTCCAAAACAGGACACATTCTATAACAAAAATATCTGCATTTCGATAGCACTTATTCTGGGGCCTCAGTCTCTATGGTAACCAGGCAACACAGGCTGATCATCAGGCAGAACTTGTAGCCCTTCATTACTCCATTTTACCTTAAATTAAATAGATGGTTTAAAACATAGCCATCTTTGAAACCTTGCATTCATAACACAAAGGCTTTAATTTTGTTAACATGTCTATTATGTCAATCATCTTTGTCAATTATCTTGTGTAACTTCATGTTCACAATGTAAACTACACTGCCCTCATCAACTCTCACTGTTACTGCATCAGAGAACACAAGCAAGTTAACAAATCCATGCTTGTTTTCATTTATTAACCTATAATTTTCTAAAGGCTAACATCCCTGGAGTCGGTGAAATGGGGAAAAGTGAATCTTTGGAAGCTAGTGTTAGGGAATAGATCAGAAACCCGTATATTATGAAGTTAGACTAGATCCCAAATATTTTTTATTTTGGCATTAGTGAAGGGATAAGGTGTTTCACTCCAGATGTGATTCTAGTGACACACGAGGAAGCTTTTATCAAAACAAACTGTATTTAACAATACAGCTTAACTATAATGAATGCATTAGTCTAACATCTACCAATTGAAATACTTAAACAGGACAAGGTACAATTCTTAACTGCTAACCTATCTCTATTAATTTCAATTTAAGCATTATTCCTCATAGACTTCAAAATCACAGGTTTATGTATTTTTATTTCTGAGCAACAATAGATTTTTAAAGACTTCTAGAAAGAGATTCAGAGAGACACCTGTCTTCTGAAACATAAACAGCCAGCCTCCGCAGAGAGAGAGAGAGACCTCCAGCTCCTTGTAGACCCAAGCAGAAACTGCCTGCTTTTCCCTGCAAGCTGAGCTCCACTCCTTCACAAAACTCTATCTCTGTCAATCAACCTTATTAAATCCCACTCTGAAACCCCGAGGGAAAAACCAAACATAAACAAAAAATGCATGAACTCAGATTTTAAAAAACACCCCATTATCTCGGATCAATTATTCTCCTGCATCCTGAGCACGTGAGCTGCCTGGTGCAGACAAATCGACACCATATAAAGAACTGACTTCGAAACATACCCTTCACATAAACATGATATGAATGCATTTCTTGTAGGCACAGTGTCATCACACTGGGGTAACTTTGAATTGATTCCTGTAAAGACTGTAAACCGATGTAGAATGTGCTGTACTGTATGAATGCAGTGTAGAGTTACCAGTTGTGTTAGGACATTGAGAAGTGATTTTTATTTGTGGCTGAGAATTTACAATATAGGGGCAATGCAGTGGCAGAGTGGTTAGCACTGCTGCTTCACCACGCCAAGAATAGGGGCGGTACAGTGGTTAGCACTGCTGCCTCACAGTGCCAGGGACCCAGGCTTGATTCCCTGTTTGGGTCACTGTCTATGCAGAGTCTGCATGTTCTCTTTGTGTCTGCATGGGTTTCCTCCGCCTGCTCCAGTTTCCTCCCACAATCCAAAGATGTGAAGGTCAGGTTGATTGGCCGTGCTAAATTGCCCCTTAGTGTCAGGGGGACCAGCAGGGTAAACACGTGGGGCTACGGGGATAGGGGCTGGGTGGGATTGTTGTTGGTGCGGACTCGATCGGCCGAACGGCCTCATTCTGCACTGTAGGGATTCTTATTTATTTATTAGTCACAAGTAGGCTTACATTAACACTGGAATGAAGTTACTGTGAAAATCCCCTTGTCGCCATACTCGCGGCGTCGGTTCGGGTTACACTGAGGGAGAAATTAATATGGCCAATGCACTAACCAGCAGATCTTTTGGAGTGTGGAAACACTCGCAGACGCGGGGAGAACGTGCAGACTCCACATGGACAGTGACCCAAGCTGGGAGTCGAACCCGGGTCCCTGGCGCTGTGAGGCAGCAGTGCTAACCACTGTGCCGCCGTGCTTTAGGAACTTTGACGATCGCTTTGACGATGCGAGTCATCCAATCAAACGTCGTTCAGCAGGTTGCAACATTTCAGCAGGATGTTCCCAGCACGGCACTTGTGAGTGGTTTCGAGACTGCTGTGTGTAATCACTGCAGCAACTGGTGCATTTGCAGAACAAACACACTCATTCTGCTATCAGCCTTCATTTAGTTAATCACCAGTTTAATTAATCTAATTAAATCCATTTGCAAAACTATTCAAGTGTAAAATGTTGTTTGGTAAACAGAGTTCTGTCTGCCAGTTCGGCGAATGGAGAACTCGGGGATTATTGTTTCACTGTTCCAGACACTTGAACCATCGAGCCTGCCCGAAAACTCGCTGTGCCAGAGTCTCACAGACCGTTCAAACTCTACACAGCAATCCTAAACTTCCAGCAACTGAGCATACTCAATAATCAGGACAAGGTTTATTTGGGGAATTGTACCCAGAAATAAGACACATTTGGAGTCATCTTGACCCCCTCAGGATAGGAGGCACAGGGGCAAATTTTCCCATTCCGCCTGCCACGGGAATCGGAGCGGGCGAGGGGTGGACCACGGAAAGGTCTGTTAACCTCGGGTGGGATTTTCCAGTTTCGGGGTGAGTGCAGCCGGAAAATCCCACCCACAGAGTCAATAGATTTCTTTGGATTTTTTAGGTCGTGAACGAAGCCCAGTCCATCACGTAAACCAGCCTCCCATCCATTGACTCTGTCTACATTTCCCACTGACTCGGTAAAGCAGCCAACATAATTAAGGACCCCACGCACCCCGGACATTCTCTCTTCCACCTTCTTCCTTCAGCAAAAAGATACAAAAGTCTGCAGACACATACCAACCAATTCAAGAGCTGCTTCTTCCCTGCTACCATTAGACTTTTAAATGGACCTACCTCGCAATAAGTTGATCTTTCTCTACACCCTAGCTATGACTGTAACACTACATTCTGCACTCTCCCCTTTCCTTCTCTATGAACGGTATGCTTTGTCTGTAGAGCGCGCACGAGACAATACTTTTCACTGTGGGCTAATACATGTGACAATCATAAATCAAATCAAATCAAATTTCATTGGATGTGGGTGTCACTGGCTATGCCCAGCATTTATTGCCCATCCCTAATTGCCCCTTGAGAAGGTGGTGGTGAGCTGCCTTCTTGAACCGCTGCAGTTCATGTGGTGTAGGTACACACACACTGCTGTTAGGGAGAATTCCAGGATTTTGACCCAGCGACAGTGAAGGAACGGCCGATATATTTTCCAACTCGGGATAGAATGGGTTGTGAATGAGCCTGTTCCTGCTTTAACCACAACAGTTTTGGGTGGGATAGATAACTGGCTTTCTTGCGAGAGACATTAATGTAGAAAATATGTCACTGTAGACTCCTTGACCGAGTGTGTCCAAGCTGTAAATCCCCTCTTGACCGAAGATTGTAACGGGTGATTGGTATGGCCAATCTCAGCTGGTATCTCACCTTGTCATTGTTGGTCCTTGGGGGAACTTCCCCACCTCTGACCTCCTTCTGGGTATGTCAGATATTACGAGTTTGGCATCGATGTTCCTCGAAGCAGACTGAACCACATTTCAGTGCTTGGCTCCATGTGGGAGAGTCAGCTGCAGTGTTTTCCCAGACAAGGGGGCCGCAGTGCAGATGTTTGTAAGGCTTATTTTTGAGAGCGTCCTTCATTTGCACTAACCACCGTGATGTTGTTTGCCCTGATACAGTTAGAACTATAGCACCATAGAAATGTTACAGCACAGACGGAGGCCATTTGGTCCATCTTATCCATGTCAGCCCGGGACACCCAGAAGCCATTTCTAATCCCAACTTCCTGCACCCGGCCCAGAGCCCTGTAGCTTACAGCACCTAAGGTGCAGATCCAGGTACTTTTTAAAAGAGTTTAGGGTCTCTGCCTCCACCACCAACTCAGGCCGCAAATTCCAGACACCCACCACCCTCTGCCTAAAAAGTTCCTCCTCGTGTCCTCTCTACACCGATTGCCATTTATCTTGAATCTATGTCACCCGGTTCTAGAGTTCTCCACCAAGGGAAATTATTCTATCCTGTCCACTCTATCTCTTCCCCTCATAATTTTGTACAACTCTATCAAATCACCCTCAGCCTTTTTTGTTCCAAGGAAAATAACCCCAACCTATCCAATCTCTCCTCATAGATACACCTTTAGCCCTGGCAACATACTGGTAAACCTCCTCTACACTCTCTCCAGAGCAATTATGTCCTTCCTGTAACATGGTGATCAGAACTGCACACAATAGTCCAGCTGTGGCCTCGCCAGTGTTTTATACAACTCCAACATTATATCTTTACTTTTGGAGAGCATTCAATATGCCTTCGTTACAATCTTGTCTACTTGAACTGCTGCCTTTAGGGACCTGTGTACTTGTACACCAAGATCTCTCACTTCATCGACCCCTCTTAGTATATTCCCACTTATTGCGTATTCCCTATAACAGTTTGACCTCACTAAATGCATGACCTCACACTTATCTATGTCAAAATCCATCTGCCACTTTGTCGTCCACTCCACCAACCCATCAACATTGTTTTGTGGATTATAGCTATCCTCTACACTATCCGCTACTCAACCAATCTTTGTGTCGGCTGCAAATTTTCCAATCCCCCTACGTTCACATCCAAATCGTTAATATATATGTGGGACAGCACGGTGGTGCAGTGGTTAGCACTGCTGCCTCACAGCCCAGAGACCTGGGTTCGATTCCCGGCTTGGGTTGCTGTCTGTGTGAAGTTTGCACATTTTCCCTGAGTCTGTGTGGGTTTCCTCCAGGTGCTCCAGTTTCCTCCCACACTCCAAAGATGTGTGGATTGGCTGTGCTAAATTGCCCCTTCATGTCAGGGGGACTAGCTAGGGTAAATGCTTGGGGTTATGGGTGTAGGGCCTAGGTGGGATTGTGTTTGGTGCAGACTTGATGGGCCGAATAGCCTCCTTCTGCACTGTGGGATTCTATTATTCAAACAGCAAAGGTCCCAACACCAAATCTCACAGAAGATCTGTCTGTGGATTCTGGAATTATCCGGGGAGGGAGGGGGATATCTTGTCAAGTTGAATTGTCTGGAGGGTGGCTTCAATGTTGTTGAGTCCAGCATGTTGAGGAAACTCATTGTTTGCCATTTTCGTTGCCATCGAATTATCCTGATGGGCCTCAGGTGTCTTTGGTGGATATGTTTGATGTGATGTCTATAGCAGATCTGGGCTTCTACAGCACACTGAATATTCTGGAAGTGCAGCGGCATGTTAGAGGTTGATTTGAGTCTTCAGCTTACCATCATACTGCTTACAGACGCAGCCATGGAGCTGGCCATAGGCAGGATGTGCTTTCTGGATGTGCGCATGGATGTCTTTATCAGTGCTAACATCCCAGGGGAGCACATCACTGCAATATGAGAACTTTCCTCCAGCCCTGAAGCCCATCAAGGGTGATGTCTGTTCCATCACACTGTCTGCCCGGTGCTCACTGGGACAGAACCTTGGTCTCAAAGACACTCAGCTTGAGACTTCCATAAAATCCTTACAGTCCCTACCGTGCAAAAGGAGGCCACTCGGTCCATCGAGCCTGCACCGATTCTCCAACAGTGCATCTTACCCAGGCCCGATCCCCGTAAACCCACATATAAACCTCACTAATTTGATTTGATTTATCATTGTCACATATATAAGTCTACAGTGAAAAATATGGTTTCTTGCGCGCTATGCAGACAGAGCATACCGTTCATAGAGAAAAAGGAGAGAATGCAGAATGTAGTGTTACAGTCATAGCGAGGGTGTAGAGAAAGATCAACTTAATATAAGATAGGTTCCTTCAAAAGTCTGATGGCAGCAGGGAAGAAGCTGTTCTTGAGTCAGTTGGTAGGAGATCTCAGACATTTGTAACATTTTCCCGATGGAAGAAGGTGGAAGAGAGAATGTCTGGGGTGCATGGGGTCGTTGATTACGCTGGCTGCTTTTCCAAAGCAGTGGGAAGTGTAGACAGAGTCAATGGATGGGAGGCTGGTTTGCGTGATGGACTGGGCTTCATTCACAACCTTGTGTAGTTTCTTGTGGTCTTGGGTAGAGCAGGAGCCATACCAAGCTGTGATACAACCAGAAAGAATGCTTTCTATGGTGCTTCTGTAAAAGTTGGTGAGAGTCGTAGCTGACTTGCCAAATTTCCTTTGTCTTCTGAGAAAGTAGAGGCATTGGTGGGCTTTCTTAACTATAGTGTCGGCATGGGGGGACCAGGACAGTCTGTTGGTGAACTGGACACCTAAAAATCTGAAGCTCTCGACCATTTCCACTTCATCCCCATTGATATAGATTATGTTTCCTGACGTCGATGACAATCTCCTTTGTTTTGTTGACATTGAGGGAGAGATTATTGTTGCCGCACCAGTTCACCAGATTCTCTATCTCATTCCTGTACTCTGTCTCGTCATTGTTTGAGATCTGACCCACTACGGTGGTGTCGTCAGCAAACTTGAAAATCGAGTTGGAGGGGATTTTGGCCACACAGTGATAGGTGTATAAGGAGTATAGTAAGAAGCTGAGGACACAGCCTTGTAGGGCACCGGTGTTGAGGATGCTCATGGAGGAGGTGTTGCTTCTCTCCTTATTGATTGTGGTCTGTGGGTTAGGAAGTCTAGGATCCAGTTGCAGAGGGAGGAGCCGAGGCCCAGGCCACGGAGTTTGGAGAGGAGTTTGGTGGGAATAATGGTGTTAAAGGCTGAGTTGTAGTCGCTGTTGTAACCCCACTGTTCAAGAAGGGAACAAGAAAAAAGATGGAAAATTATAGGCCAATTAGCCTAACCTCAGTTGTTGGCAAAATTCTAGAATCCATCGTTAAGGATGAGATTTCTAAATTCTTGGAAGTGCAGGGTCGGATTAAGACAAGTCAGCATGGATTTAGTAAGGGGAGGTCGTGCCTGACAAACCTGTTAGAGTTCTTTGAAGAGATAACAAATAGGTTAGACCAAGGAGAGCCAATGGATGTTATCTATCTTGACTTCCAAAAGGCCTTTGACAAGGTGCCTCACGGGAGACTGCTGAGTAAAATAAGGGCCCATGGTATTCGAGGCAAGGTACTAACATGGATTGACGATTGGCTGTCAGACAGAAGGCAGAGAGTTGGGATAAAAGGTTCTTTCTCAGAATGGCAACCGGTGACAAGTGGTGTCCCGCAGGGTTCAGTGTTGGGGCCACAGCTGTTCTCTTTATATATTAACGATCTAGATGACGGGACTGGGAGCATTCTGGCCAAGTTTGCCGATGATACAAAGATAGGTGGAGGGGCAGGTAGTATTGAGGAGGTGGGGAGGCTGCAGAAAGATTTAGACAGTTTAGGAGAGTGGTCCAAGAAGTGGCTGATGAAATTCAACGTGGGCAAGTGCGAGGTTGTACACTTTGGAAAAAAGAATAGAGGCATGGACTATTTTCTAAACGGTGACAAAATTCATAATGCTAAAGTGCAAAGGGACTTGGGAGTCCTAGTCCAGGATTCTCTAAAGGTAAACTTGCAGGTTGAGTCCGTAATTAAGAAAGCAAATGTAATGTTGTCATTTATCTCAAGAGGCTTGGAATACAAAAGCAGGGATGTACTTCTGAGGCTTTATAAAGCACTGGTTAGGCCCCATTTGGAGTACTGTGAGCAATTTTGGGCCCCACACCTCAGGAAGGACATACTGGCACTGGAGCGGGTCCAGCGGAGATTCACACGGATGATCCCAGGAATGGTAGGCCTGACATACGATGAACGTCTGAGGATCGTGGGATTATATTCATTGGAGTTTAGGAGGTTGAGGGGAGATCTGATAGAAACTTACAAGATAATGAACGGCTTAGATAGGATGGACGTAGGGAAGTTGTTTCCATTAACAGGGGAGACTAGGACGCGGGGGCACAGCCTTAGAATAAAAGGGAGTCACTTTAGAACAGAGATGAGGAGAAATTTCTTCAGCCAGAGAGTGGTGGGTCTGTGGAATTCATTGCCACAGAGGGCTGTGGAGGCCGAGACGTTGAGCGTCTTCAAGACAGAAATTGATAAATTCTTGATTTCTCGAGGAATTAAGGGCTATGGGGAGAGAGCGGGTAAATGGAGTTGAAATCAACCATGATTGAATGGTGGAGTGGACTCGATGGGCCGAATGGCCTTACTTCCGCTCCTATGTCTTATGGTCTTATGGTCTTAATAAACAGAAGTCTGACATAAGTGTCTTTGTTATCTAGGTGTTCCAAGGCCAGGCAGATGGCATCTGCTGTGGACCTGTTGCGGCGGTAGGTGAACTATAGTGGATCCCGGCAATCTGGGAGGCCGGAATTGATTCGTGCCATGACTAACTTTTTGAAGCACTTCATAATGATGGATGTGAGAGCCACCGGACGATAGTCATTAAGGCACGCTGCCTGGTTTTTCTTTGGTACTGGGATGATAGTTGCCTTCTTGAAGCAGATAGGGACCTTAGATCTGTGTGAAGAGAGATTAAAGATGTCTGCGAATACCCTCGCCAGCTGGTCCGTGCAGTGGGGCGGCACGGTAACACAGTGGTTAGCACTGCTGCTTCACAGCTCCAGGGACCTGGGTTCGATTCCCGGCTTGGGTCACTGTCTGTGTGGAGTTTGCACATTCTCCCCGTGTCTGCGTGGGTTTCCTCCGGGTGCTCCGGTTTCCTCCCACAGTCCAAAGATGTGCGGGTTAGGTTGATTGGCCATGCTAAAAATTGCCCTTCGTGTCCTGAGATGCGTAGGTTGGAGGCATTATTGGGAACTATGTAGGGATATGGGGGTAGGGCCTGGGTGGGATTGTGGTCGGTGAAGGCTCGATGGGCTGAATGGCCTCTTTCTGTACTGTAGGGTTTCTATGATTTCTATGATCTGAGTTCTTGTCCAGATACCCCATCCGGGCCAGTCGCTTTCCGTGGGTTGACTTTTGAGAAGGCTGATTTGACATCTGTGATGGTGGCCTTGGATACAGGTTCGTTCGAGGCTTCCGGGGATGGAGGGCGTGCTCTCGCTGACCTCTTGCTCAAAACAGGCATAGAATGCATTGAGTTTATCAGGGAGGGGTGCATTGGTGCTGGCGATTTTGCATGCCTTCATCTTTGGTAGATGGTAGAAGTAGATACAGTAGCAATGTTGAAGAGGCGTCTTGACAAATACATGAATAGGCTGGGAATAGAGGGATACGGACCGAGTTGAGGCAAAAGGTCTTTCATTTAGAAAGTCATCGCGTGTCGCCGCAGGCTTGGTGGGCCAAAGGGCCTGATCGTGTGCTGTACTGTTCTTCGTTCTTTGACCTCAAGGATGTCAACACAGCCAGCCTTCAGATGCAGAAAGGATCCAAAAACATACACAGCGACTATCAAAAAATATCACTTCCCTCAGCTACAGGCCAGAGCCTCACAAGGCCCTTGTTAAATCATAGCTCTGTAGTCGATGTCCTCTCGGAATCACGGGCTAACCATCAAACTATCGATTTGGTGTCTGCAACAACAAGCAATGCAGAAAATGCAGAAAGTAACATCAGGATCTATATTTGTTGCTCAAAAACCTAACCAAAGCTTTCAATATTGTGTCCCAACATGGCCGATGGCATTTGCTTTCCAAGGGAGGATGTCCAAATAGGTTTGTCACAAGAATATACAATATATTCAAGTCCAAGATCAACTGATCTCTTGGATAGTAAAGGAATTGAGGGAGATGGCATTTTAGGGGAAGATGGTGAAGCAGTGTAACCTTAGAATCACTAAGGGGCAATTTAGCTTGGCCAATCCACCTAACCCACACATCTTTGGACTGTGGGAGGAAACCGGAGCACCCGGAGGAAACCCACGCAGACACGGGGAGAATGTGCAGACTCCACACAGACAGTCACCCGAGGCCGGAATTGAATCTGGGTCTCTAGAGCTGTGAAGCAGCAGTGCTAACCACTGTGCCACCCGTGTTGGCTTTTCCATTCTACATACCAAAGTACCTCACATTGCTGTGCATTAAACTCTCTCTGTGTCACATTCTTGCCTATTCAATCTTAATCTGTCTATTTCCCTTTGCAGACTCTTTGCTGGGATTTTCCAGTGTCCCACAAGGAATCCAGCCTCGGCAGACATGGCGAGCCAAGCAAAGATCCATTGGCTTCATCAGCACAAGTAAATTCCAATGGCAAATGGGACCAGAAGATCCTTCTCTTTGTGTCCTCCTCACAGCTTACTTTTCCACCAGTTTTATCAGCAAACTTGGATTAAGTTATACTTGATTCCTTCACTGGAGTCATTGATGTAAATTATAAATAGTTAGGCCCCAGAGTTGAACCTTGGGCATTCCACTAGTAACAGATCGCCAGCCTAAAAATGACCTGTTTACACTTACTGCCTATTTAATGTTCATCAAATGATCCTAGATCCATGCGGATATATTGCCTGCATCACCATTATCCTGTATACTAAACTCTGTGTGGCATCTTCTCCAATTCATTTTGAAAATTCAGGTACATCGACTTGTTCCCCTTTATTCATCCTGAAAAAAAGATTTGTCAAACACCACTTTCCTTTCACAAATCCATATTGATTCTGTCCAATCAGTTTCCTATACTCTCTCTCTCCTTTCTTGAATAAAGAAGTTACATTTTGTACCTAGCAATCCATGGGGAATGTTCCAGAACCTGAAAAACATGGAAACATAGAAACTAGAAGCAGGAGGAGGCCATTCAGCCCTTTGAGCCTGCTCTGCCATTCATTTTGATCATGGGTGATCGTCAAATTCAATATCCTGATCCCACCTTCCCCCATATCCCTTGATTCCTTTAGTCCTAAGAGCAATACCCCTAATTTCTTCTTGAATCACACAATGTTTTGGCCTCAACCACTTTCTGTGGAAGTGAATTCCACCCATTTACCACCCTCTGGGTGAAGAAGTTTCTCCTCACCTCAGTTCTAAAAGGTTTATCCCCAAATTATGACCCCTAGTTCTGGACTCCCCTGCCATTGGGGACATTCTTTTGGAATCTATCCTAACCCTGTTTGAATTTTATAAGTTTCTATGAGATCCCTTCTCACTCTTCTCAACTCCAGTGAATATAATCCTATCCGACTTAGTCTCTCCTCATATGACAGATCTGCCATCCACAGGGATCAGCCTGGTGAATCTTCACTGTATTCCCTCTATAGCAAGGACATCCTTCCTCAGATAAGGACACCAAAACTGCACACAATACTCCAGGTGTGGCCTCACCAATGCCCTGGACAATTGCAGCAAAACATCCCTATCCCTGTACTCAAATCCTCTCGCAATGAAGGCCAACATACCATTTGCCTTCTTTACTGCCTGCTGTACCTGCGCGCTTACTTTCAGCGACTAACACACGAGGACACCAAGGTCTCGCTGATTATCCACCTCTCTCAATTTACACCCATTCAAATGATAATCTGTCTTCCTATTATTGCTACTAAAGTGGATAACCTCACATTTATCCACATTATACTGCATCTGCCATGCAGATGCCCACACACTCAGCCTGTCCAAATCACGCTGAAGCATCTCTGCATCCTCCTCACAGCTCACCCTCCCACCCAACTTTGTATCATCTGCAAATATGGAGATAATACATTCACTTCCCTCTTCCAAATCATTAATATATAATGTGAATATATAGTGAAAAGATCAAAACTATCCCTCTATCAATGTAGCCCCCTTATTTAAAATCCAGGGTGTAGACTAACAGGTTCAAAGGAGCTTGAGCTGATAGGTAACAAGTAACTTTCATGCCACATAAATACCGGTACCATCTTCAACAAGAGAGAATGTTACCATTCAATGTCGTTCTATTCACTGAACTCCCTTCAACGACATCCTGGGGGTTACCATTGGCCAGAAACTGAACTGGACTAGGGTGGTACAGTGTCACAATAGTTAACACTGCTACCTGGCAGTGCCAGGGGCCCCGGTTCAATTACTGGCTTAGGTCACTGAATGAACGGAGTCTGCACATTCTCCCCATGTCTGCGTGGGTTTCCTCTGGGTGCTCCGGTTTCCTCCCACAGTCCGAAAGATGTGCTGGTTAGGGTGCATTGGCCGTGCTAAATTCTCCCTCGGTGTACCCAAACAGGCGCTGGAGTGTGGCGACTAGGGGATTTTCACAGTGACTTCATTTAGGAAGAATAGACAGGAAGGAAAAGGTGGTGGGGTGGCTCTGTTAATAAAAGATAATATCAGGGTAGTAGTGAGGGATGACATAGGCTCTAAGGAACAAAACGTGGAATCGTTATGGGTAGAGATAAGGAATAGTAGGGGGAGAAAGACACTAGTAGGCGTGATCTATAGGCCCCCAAATAATAATGTTGAGGTGGGGAGGGCTATAAACAAGCAAATAATGGATGTGTGCAAAAACGGAACGGCAATAATCATGGGGGACTTCAACCTGCATATTGATTGGCTGACTCAAGTTGGAAGGGGTGGGATGGAGGAAGAGTTCTGAGAATGCTGTCGGGATAGTTACCTTGAACAGTATGTTACAGAACCGACGAGGGAACGAGTTATCTTCGATCTGGTAATGTGTAACGAGGTAGATAGAATTAAGGATGTTCTTGTGAAGGACCCTCTTGGGTCAAGTGATCACAATACGGTCGAATTTCTGATACAAATGGAAGAGGAGAAAGTAGGGTCCCATACCAGTGTCCTCTGTTTGAACAGAGGGAAGTACGATAGGATGAGGGCTGAATTGGCTAAGGTGGACTGGGAGAGCAGACTGGTAGGTAGGACAGCTGAGGAACAGTGGAGGATTTTTAAGGAGATCCTTTTCAGTACTCAGCAACAATATATTCCGGTGATAAAGAAGGACTGTAAGAAAAGGGATAGCCAGCTGTGGATAACGAAGGAAATTAAGGAGAGTATTAAATTAAAGACCGATGCGTACAGAGTGGCCAAAAATAGTGGAGAATCGGAAGCTTGGGAAAACTTTAAGAAACAACAAAGAACGACTAAGAAAGCGATAAAGAAAGGAAAGATAGGTTATGAAGCTAGGCTAGCTCTAAATATAAAAAATGATAGTAAAAGCTTTTACAAATATATAAAAAGGAATAGAGTGGCAAGAGTGAATGTTGGACCCTTGGAGGACGAGAGGGGGGATTTAATAGTGGGAAATGAGGAAATGGCTGAAACTTTAAATAAGTTTTTTGTGTCAGTCTTCACGGTGGAAGACACAAATAGTTTACCGAATATTAACGATAGAGGGTTGGTAGGAGGAGAGGTACTCAATACAATTAATGTTACCAGGGAGGCAGTGCTTGGTAGACTAGCGGGACTGAAGGTGGACAAGTCCCCGGGCCCGGATGGAATGCATCCCAGGGTACTGAAAGAAATGTCAGAGGTAATAGCGGATGCGTTAGTGGTTATTTATCAAAATTCACTGGACTCTGGGGTAGTGCCGGCGGATTGGAAAACGGCTAATGTTACGCCGCTGTTTAAAAAAGGAAATAGACAAAAGGCGGGTAACCACGGGCCGGTTAGCTTAACGTCTGTAGTTGGGAAAATGCTGGAATCCATCATTAAAGAAGAAATAGCAGGCCATCTGGATAAGAATGGTTCGATTAAGCAGACGCAGCATGGATTCATGAGGGGAAAGTCGTGCTTGACGAACTTGTTGGATTTTTATGAAGATGTGACTAGTGCGGTTGACGGTGGATGCGGGGTTTTTGGATTTCCAAAAGGCGTTTGATAAGGCGCCTCACAAAAGGTTGCTGAAGAAGATTGGGTCACACGGAGTTGGGGATAGGGTGTTAGCGTGGATTGGGGATTGGCTATCTGACAGGAAGCAGAGAGTCGGAATAAATGGGTGCTTTTCTGGTTGGCGGATGGTAACTAGTGGCGTGCCGCAGGGATCGGTACTGGGGCCTCAACTGTTTACCATTTATGTAGACGATCTGGAGGAGGGGACTGAGTGTAGGGTAACAAAGTTTGCAGACGACACAAAGATAAGTGGAAAAGTGAATCGTGTGGAGGGCGTAGAAGGTCTGCAGAGAGATTTGGACAGGCTCAGTGAGTGGGCGAGGATCTGGTAGATGGAGTATAACATTGACAAATGCGAGGTTATTCACTTTGGAGGAAATAATAGCAAATTGGATTATTATCTAAATGGAAAAAAATTACAACATGCTACTGTGCAAAGGGACCTGGGGGTCCTTGTGCATGAGACGCAAAAACCCAGTCTGCAGGTGCAACAGGTGATCAAGAAGGCAAATGGGATGTTGGCCTATATCGCAAGGGGGATAGAATATAAAAGCAGAGATGTCTTGCTGCATCTGTACAGGGCATTGGTGAGGCTGCAGCTGGAATACTGTGTGCAGTATTGGTCCCCTTATTTGCGGAAGGATATATTGGCCTTGGAGGGAGTGCAGAGAAGGTTCACCAGGTTGATACCAGAGATGAGGGATGTTGATTATGAGGAGAGACTGAGCAGATTGGGTTTGTACTCATTGGAATTTAGAAGGCTGAGGGGGGATCTTATAGAGACCTATAAGATAATGAAGAGGCTGGATAGGGTAGAGGTGGAGAGATTCTTTCCACTTAAAAAGGAAGCTAGAACTAGAGGGCACAGCCTCAAAATAAAGGGGGGTCAGTTTAGGACAGAGTTGAGGAAGAACTTCTTCTCTCAGAGGGTGGTGAATCTCTGGAATTCTCTGCCCACTGAAGTGGTGGAGGCTACCTCGTTGAATATGTTTAAATCACGGATAGATGGATTCCTGATCGGTAAGGGAATTAGGGGTTACAGGGATCAGGCGGGTAAGTGGAACTGATCCACTTCAGATCAGCCATGATCTTATTGAATGGCGGGGCAGGCTCGAGGGGCTAGATGGCCTACTCCTGCTCCTATTTCTTATGTTCTTATGTTCTTATTGCAGTGTTAATGCTTGTGACACTAATAAAGTAAAAGTTAAAAAAAACTTTATATAAATATTCTAGTTACAGAGGGTGAGAACTCACCTCCTGACTCCACAAACTTGTCCGCCATCTACAAGGCACAAGTCAGGAGTGTGATGGAATACTATTCATTTGCCTGGATGGGTACAGCTCCAACAACACTCTAGAAGTTCCACACCATCCAGGGTAAAGCAGCCCACTTGATTGGCACCACATTCAGCGCATTCAACATTCACTGTCTCTACCATTAATGCAGTAAGAGTTTTAACAACACCAGGTTAAAGTCCAACAGGTCCACCTGGTAGCAAATGCCATTAGCCTTCGGAGCACTGCTCCAACGCGGCATCTCCACATCATGTCTACCATTAATGAACAGTGGCAGTTTTATGTACCATCTATAAGATGCAGCAACTCACCAAGGTTCCTTCAAACTACCTTCCAAAACTCACAACTGCTGCCATCTAAAAGGACAAGGGCAGCAGACACATGGGAGCACCACCACCTGCAAGTTTCCCCTCCAATCCACACACCATCCTGACTTTTTTTATTCATTAGTGCCACAAGTAAGTTTACATGAACACTGCAATGAAGTTACTTTGAAAATCCCCTAGTCGCCACAATGTGCTGCCTGTTTGGGTAACACTAAGGGAGAATTTAGCATGGCCAATGCACCTAACTAGCCGTTCCTTCACTGTCGCTGGGTCAAAATCCTGGAGCTCCCTCCCTAACAGCACTATGGGCGTACCTATACCTCAGGGACTGCAGCGGTTCAAGATGGCAGCTCACTACCACCTTCTCAAAGGTAATGAGGGATGGGCAATAAATAAAAGAAAATTACTGCGGGTGCTGGAATCTGAAAGCAAAAGAGAAAATGCTGGAAAATCTCAGCAGGTCTGGCAGCGTCTGTAAGGAGAGAAAAGAGCTGACGTTTCGAGTCCAGATGACTCTTTGTCGAAGCTTTGATGGATGAATTAATAAATTAATGACATCTGATTAATGAATAAAGGAGCAAAAAACATCACTAATCTCACCACTGATTCCTCACTCACCCTCCTACCCAACCTCACTAAACTTTACTGATCCCTCCTTATCCTGCACTGATCTCTCACAGACTCCTCACTAAAAACCCTGAGAATACCAACTCGCACAGAACTGACCCTCTACCGATTGCACGCGGTATGATCTACATGGATCATAGAACCCCCACAGCGCTGAAGGAGGCCATTCGGCCCATAAAATCTGCACTGACCAAAATCCCACCTAGGCTCTATCCCGTACCCCCACGTATTTACCCTGCCAATCCCCCTGACACGAAGGGGCAATTTAGCACGGCCAATCCACCTAACCTGCACATGTTTGGACAGTCGGAGGAAACCGGAGCACCCGGAGGAAACCCAGGCAGACACGGGGAGAACGTGCAAACCCCGCACAGACAGTGACCCGAGGGCGGAATCGAACCCGGGTCCCAGGCGCCGTGAGGCAGCAGTGCTAACCACTGTGCCACCGTGCCGCCCTTTATTCCAGAGATCTTCCCAGCGTTTATTTTGTAAGATTAACCCCAACAGTGGTTGTGACTCACTGTGACCACAAACACACTGGGTAAAGATTGGGTTAGTGAATGCAGGCTCAAGCAAGCTCCTCACATATTCACATTCAATTAATTACCACACACATTCAATGAGAATGCTTTAATTTTTCATCGTACCAATTGCTGGTGATTAGTGCAGCCACACTTCACACCGAGCAAGCATTTGGATAATATATGAACTGATTAAAATTGTCAAATTACTCTGAATAATACTATTCTTCAGTCCTAAGTAACACTTGCATGAGATTATAAAACTTCATTTAGACCCTGTCACCATGGATTGTCTGTAGTAGGGAATAAATTAGGGGGAACTGGAACTCTGCTCCTGCCACATCGGCAGTCAGCTCCAGACTTTGCTAATCTGTTCTTTAGGGGCTGGATGAAGCATAATTCAAGTCATTGATATCTGGGAAACAGCCAAGAAACCAGTAATTATGCCTCTGTTTGAAACTTCTGTTTTCTCATTTAATGCAACTTCCGAGTTCCTTCATTACCGATTAGACGGCGACCATTGGTCAATAATAAGCAATTTCCACTTAGTTTATTTGTTCATTCTGGCCAATCACCACACACCCACACCCACAGACAAAAACACCCACACACTTATACACTTACACACATACTCACTCACACACACATACACACTTATACACTTACACACATACTCACTCACACACACATACACACTTATACACTTACACACATACTCACTCACACACACATACACACTTATACACTTACACACATACTCACACACACATACACACTTATACACTTACACACATACTCACTCACACACACATACACACTTATACACTTACACACATACTCACTCACACACACATACACACTTATACACTTACACACATACTCACTCACACACACACACACACTTATACACTTACACACATACTCATACACACTTATACACTTACACACATACTCACTCACACACATACACACATACACTTACACACATACTCACTCACACACACATACACACTTATACACTTACACACATACTCACTCACACACACATACACACTTATACACTTACACACATACTCACTCACACACACATACACACTTATACACTTACACACATACTCACTCACACACACATACACACTTATACACTTACACACATACTCACTCACACACACATACACACTTATACACTTACACACATACCCACTCACACACACATACACACTTATACACTTACACACATACTCACTCACACACACACTTATACACTTACACACATACTCATACACACTTATACACTTACACACATACTCACTCACACACACATACACACTTATACACTTACACATACTCATACACACTTATACACTTACACACATACTCATACACACTTATACACTTACACACATACTCACTCACACACACATACACTTACACACATACTCACTCACACACACATACACTTACACACATACTCACTCACACACACATACACACATACACTTACACACATACTCACTCACACACACATACACTTACACACATACTCACACATACACTTACACACATACTCACTCACACACACACTTATACACATACTCACTCACACACACATACACACTTATACACACACACATACACACTTATACACTTACACACATACTCACTCACACACACATACACACTTATACACATACACACATGTAACACATACACTCACACACACTACGTTTACACACACACTCACTTACATGCACATGCTTACACACACATACGCACTTGTACACTTAGACACACATACACTCATCTACACACACTACACTTACACACACACACTACACTTGCACACACACACACACGGGGCAGCACAGTTGCACAGTGATCCGGGTTCGATTCCCGGCTTGGGTCACTGTCTGTGTGGAATTTGTACGTTCTCCCCGTGTCTGCGTGGGTTTCCCCCGGGTGCTCCGATTTCGTCCCACATTCTGAAAGATGTCTTGGCTAGGTGCTTTGACCCGAAAAGGTGCCGGACTGTGGCGACAAGGAGAATTTCACAGTAACTTCATTGCAGTGTTAATGTAAGCCTTACTTGTGACTAAGAAATAAACTTTAAAATTTTACTTACACACACATACATGCACACACTAACATGCACATACTCTTACACACTCACTGACGCACACACACACACACACATCTTTCTCAAGGGAACCAAAGATATCTCAAAACACGGTGAAATGCCAGAAAGATTCTAAGATGGCAAAACTGTCCTCAAAGACACTGACACTGAAGAACGGACCAATCAAAATTTCCCAGGGACATTCACTGCTGGAGAACCACAAAATACAATCAAAAATGATCCAACTCTCGACAAGTTGTCAACCAATAAAAAACAATGAAGCTTGGGAACTGCAGAAGTACTGAAAGCCGGAGGATTCACAATCATCTCTCGGACACGTGCCCCACTTGTGAAGCTCTGGAAAAATGAAGAATTTCCAAACGGCCCTAGAGAGGTCATGAGATCACAATCTTCAAGAAACGAGACATGTCAAACTGGAGCAATGGTAGGAGTTGAGCATTACTCTCAATGTTGGCAATGTCCTGCCGAGGAATCTCCTTAATCGCCTCTCGCCAATTGTAGGGGATTGTCCTTGCAGAAGAGCCCCATTGCAGTTTCTACTTGACAATAGGCTAATAGGCTCCACGACAGACCCCTTTCCTGTTAAAACATGTGTGTGATTGAAACAAAGCAGTTCCTTGCAGTAATGCGGCACGGTAGCACAGTGGTTAGCACTGCTGCTTCACAGCTCCAGGGACCCGGGTTCGATTCCCGGCTTGGGTCACTGTCTGTGTGGAGTTTGCACATTCTCCTCGTGTCTGCGTGGGTTTCCTCCGGGTGCTCCGGTTTCCTCCCACACTCCAAAGATGTGCAGGTTAGGTTGATTGGCCATTCTAAATTGCCCCTTAGTGTCCCGGGATGCATAGGTTAGAGGGGTTAGTGGGTAAATATGTAGGGATATGTGGATAGGGCCTGGGTGGGATTGTGGTTGGTGCAGACTCGATGGGCCGAATGGCCTCTTTCTGCACTGTAGGGTTTCTATGATTCTATGCTACTGTTTACTGCTGACAGCACAGTTGACCTATTCACCAAAGCCCGAGCATGGGCCTTGCCCTGAGAACTTGGAAGGCCAAAGCTCTCCCCAAACACAGATCGAATGTATCAAATCCAACATCAAAAATCTTCTATCAGCGTGTAAGGAGTGAGATTTGGGATCTATTTGGAACGAAGAAGATAAGACCATAAGGCAAGGAGCAGAATTAGGCCACTCGGCCCATCGGGTCTGCCTCCATTCAATCATAGCTGTTAAGTTTCTCAACTCCATTCTCCCACCTTTTCCCCATAACCTTTGATCCCCTTACCAATCAAGAACCTATCTATCTCTGTCTTAAAGACACTCAATCACCTGACCTCCACAGCCTTCTGTGACAATGAATTCCATAGATTCACCACTCTCTGGCTGAAGAAATTCCTCCTCATCTCAGTTCTAAAGGGTCATCCCTTTACTCTGAGGCTGTGCCCCTCGGATCCGAGTCTCCCCCACTCTTGGAAACATCTTCCCCACGTCCACTCTATCCAGGCCTTTCAGCATTCTGTAAGTCTCAATGAGATCCTCCCTCATCCTTCTAAACTCCACCGAGTGGGGACCCAGAGTCCTCAAACACTCCTCATGCTTCAAGCTTTTCATTCCCGGGATCATTCCTGTGAACCTCCTCTGGACCCTCTCCATGATATATAGAGACACAGAAGAAGGCTTAAATACTGACAAAGTATCAGAAGCAGCAAAGGCGGTCGAGATAATGAATGGGGTGAAAATTGATAGAAAGAATGTACTGGAAAAGTTGAATGTGAATAAGTCTGCTCCAGATGGCTTTATCCTGGGTTGCTAAAGGAAGTGGGATTGAGTGAATGGGATTTTTCCAATCTATCTGAAATAAGGGGAAAGTGCCAGAGGTTTGGAGAGTGGACGATATGACACGAAGGCCACACTTAAACCTGACTCACTTACTGTTGTAAATGAGGTGATATTGATTTATCAGTTTAATGTCATCACTTCCACTGTAACCCTATTTTCCTCTCTTGTGTCTTGTCTGCTCACATTCATTCTCCCCAATACTCACACCCACCCTCGCCTCCAAGACCCTCTTTCTTCCAGCCTTGCTACTCCCCTCTGCTTCTCCCCCTCATGCTGACTCTCCCCCATCCCCCCCGTGCTGACTCTCCCCCATCTCCCCCGTGCTGACTCTCCCCCATCCCCCCCGTGCTGAGTCTCCCCCATCCCCCCCGTGCTGACTCTCCCCCATCTCCCCCGTGCTGACTCTCCCCCAACCCCCCTGTGCTGACTCTCCCCCATCCCCCCTGTGCTGACTTTCCCCCATCCCCCCGTGCTGAGTCTCCCCCATCCTCCCGTGCTGACTTTCCCCCATCCCCCCTGTGCTGACTCTCCCCCATCCCCCCGTGCTGAGCCTCCCCCATCCCCCCGTGCTGAGTCTCCCCCATTCCCCCTGTGCCAACTCTCCCCCATCCCTCCGTGCTGACTCTCCCCCCCGTGCTGACTCTCTCTCCCCGCACTGACTCTCTCCCCGTGCTGACTCTCTCTCCCGTGCTGACTCTCTCTCCCCGTGCTGACTGTCTCTCCCGCGCTGCCTCTCTCCCCGTGCTGACTCTCTCTCCCCGTGCTGACTCTCCCCCCATACTGACTCTCCCCCTGTGCTGACTCTCCCCCCGTGCGGACTCTCCCCCCATACTGACTCTCCCTCCCCCGTGCTGACTCTCTCCCCGTGCTGACTCTCTCTCCCCGTGCTGACTCTCTCTCCCGTGCTGCCTCTCTCCCCCCGTGCTGACTCTCTCTCCCTATGCTGACTCTCTCTCCCCCGTGCTGACTCTCTCCCCGTACTGCCTCTCTCTCCCCGTGCTGACTCTCTCTCCCGTGCTGCCTCTCTCCCCCAGTGCTGACTCTCTCTCCCCATGCTGACTCTCTCTCCCCGTGCTGACTCTCTCTCCCGTGCTGCCTCTCTCCCCCCGTGCTGACTCTCTCTCCCCATGCTGACTCTCTCTCCCCGTGCTGACTCTCTCTCCCCCGTGCTGACTCTCTCCCCGTGCTGACTCTCTCTCCCCGTGCTGACTCTCTCTCCCGTGCTGCCTCTCTCCCCCCCGTGCTGACTCTCCCCCGTGCTGACTCTCCCCCCCGTGCTGACTCTCCCCCCGTACTGACTCTCCCCCCCCGTGCTGACTCTCTCCCCCCGTGCTGACTCTTCCCCCGTACTGACTCTCCCCTCCGTGCTGACTCACCCCCCCCCCGTGCTGACTCTCTCCCCCCGTACTGACTCTTCCCCGTACTGACTCTCCCCTCCGTGCTGCCTCTCTCCCCCCCGTGCTGACTCTCCCCCACCCCCCCGTGCTGACACTCTCTCCCCCATGCTGACTCTCTTCCCGTGCTGACTCTCCCCCCCGTGCTGACTCTCCCCCCGTGCTGACTCTCTCTCCCCGTGCTGACTCTCCTCCCCGTGCTGACTCTCTCCCCGTGCTGACTCTCTCTCCCAATGCTGACTCCCCCCCCCCCGTGCTGACTCTCCCCCCCGTGCTGACTCTCTCCCCGTGCTGACTCTCTCCCCGTGCTGACTTTCCCCCCGTGCTGACCCTCTCCCCCCGTGCTGACTCTCTCCCCCCGTGCTGACTCTCCCCCCGTGCTGACTCTCTCCCCGTGCTGACTCTCTCCCCGTGTTGACTCTCCCCCCGTGCTGACTCTCCCCCCCATGCTGACTCTCTCCCCGTGCTGACTCTCTCCCCGTGCTGACTCTCCCCCCGTGCTGACTCTCTCCCCCCGTGCTGACTCTCCCCCGTGCTGACTCTCCCCCCGTGCTGACTCTCCCATCGTACTGACTCTCTCCCCGTACTGACTCTCCCCCCATACTGACTCTCCCCCCATACTGACTTTCCCTCCTGTGCTGACTCTCTCTCCCCGTGCTGACTCTCTCTCCCTGTGCTAACTCTCCCCCCGTGCTGACTCTCTCCCCCCGTACTGACTCTCCCCCCATACTGACTCTCTCCCCCGTGCTGACTCTCCCCCCCGTGCTGACTCTCTCTCTCCCCGTGCTGACTCTCTCCCCGTGCTGACTCTCTCTCCCCGTGCTGACTCTCTCCCCGTGCTGACTCTCTCCCCGTGCTGACTCTCCCCCCCGTGCTGACTCTCCCCCCCGTGCTGACTCTCCCCCCGTGCTGACTCTTCCTCCCCCGTGCTGACTCTCTCTCCCCGTGCTGACTCTCCTCCCGTGCTGACTCTCTCTCCCCGTGCTGACTCTCCCCCGTACTGACTCTCCCCCCATACTGACTTTCCCCCTGTGCTGACTCTCCCCCCCATGGGGCGGCACGGTAGCACAGTGGTTAGCACTGCTGCTTCACAGCTCCAGGGTCCCGGGTTCGATTCCCGGCTTGGGTCACTGTCTGTGTGGAGTTTGCACATTCTCCTCGTGTCTGCATGGGTTTCCTCCGGGTGCTCCGGTTTCCTCCCACACTCCAAAGATGTGCAGGTTAGGTTGATTGGCCAGGTTAAAAAAAAAATTGCCCCTTAGAGTCCTGGGATGCGTAAGTTAGAGGGATTAGTGGGTAAAATATGTGGGGGTGGGGCCTGGGTGGGATTGTGGTCGGTGCAGACTCGATGGGCCGAATGGCCTCCTTCTGCACTGTAGGGATTCTATGATTCTATGATTCTATGACTCTCCCCCCGTGCTGACTCTTCCTCCCCGTGCTGACTCTCTCTCCCCGTGCTGACTCTCCCCCCGTGCTGACTCTCTCTCCCCGTGCTGACTCTCCCCCGTACTGACTCTCCCCCCATACTGACTCTCCCCCCGTACTGACTCTCCCCCCGTACTGACTCTCCCCCCGTACTGACTCTCCCCCCATACTGACTCTCCCCCCGTGCTGACTCTTCCTCCCCCGTGCTGACTCTCTCTCCCCGTGCTGACTCTCTCTCCCCGTGCTGACTCTCCCCCCGTACTGACTCTCCCCCCGTACTGACTCTCCCCCCGTACTGACTCTCCCCCCATACTGACTTTCCCCCCATGCTGACTCTTCCTCCCCCCGTGCTGACTCTCCCCCCCGTACTGACTCTCTCCCCTGTGCTGACTCTCCCCCCGTGCTGACTCTCTCCCCGGGCTGACTCTCTCCCCATGCTGACTCTCCCCCTATGCTGACTCTCTCTCCCCGTGCTGACTCTCCCCCCCCCCCCCGTGCTGACTCCCCGCCCCCCGTGCTGACTCTCCCCCCACTCCGACATCCCCCTCAGGCCGACTCTCCCCCCCCCCCCCCCCTCCTTGCCTCTAATCTTACCCTAGTCCTCGGGGTCTGTTCCTCGGTGGAGCCCGACTTCTGACTTTGCTCCTGGACTCTCACTAAGTCCTGGGCCGGAATTCTCCAGTCTCGTACATCCCACTGGAGAATTTGGCCAAACTCCAGTCGCCGCAGCAGGACTGGAGAATCCCAGCCGCCAACGAGGCTGGAAAATCCCAGCCATGGGCTCCGTCTAGTGGCAGCAGTTGGTCAGCACGGGTAGCTGCCAACTGCACAACCAACATGTACCAGCAGATGGAGCCTGGTCAGTCCAATTCTAAATGTACCCTGAGGTGAGAACACGTACGAATTAAATTTGTATATTTTATTTATTTCATATTTAGTGCAGTAATTTATCTTACACTTTATTTCAGCAAGGAGTACACATCTCTGTACATGTATGGTACAGTATTTCAACTTGTACATTGTTTCTTTCCTGGTAAGAAATATTTGAAGGAACCCAACTCCAGCTTTAACATAGGTTCCGATGGGATCCTATGATTCACTTAAAGTTGTTTCACTTAAAGTTGTGATTGACAGCAACCATTTACTGTGTCCAGGTTACGTGTTTTGGCAATGATAAATTGTCCCTTGGTGTCCAAAGATGTGCAGGTTCGGGGGATTAGTGGGGTAAATGCGTATGGTCATAGTGATAGGGTGGGGGACATGGGTAAGATGTTCTTTTGGTGAGTCAGTACAGAATCAATGAACCAATTGGTGTCTTTGGGTGGCACGGTGGCACAGTGATTAGCACTGCTGCCTCACTGCTGTCAGGGACCCGGGTTCGATTCCTAGCTGGGGTAACTGCTTGTGCGGAGTCTGCACGTTCTCCCCGTGTCTGCGTGGGTTTCCTCTGGGTGCTCCGATTTCCTCCCACAGTCCAAAGATGTGCGGGTTAGGCGCATTGGCCGTGCTGAATTCCCCCAATAATTATTTATTTATTCGTCACAAGTAAGGCTCACATTAACACTGCAATGAAGTTACTGTGAAAATCCCCTAGTCGCCACACTCCGGCGCCTGTTCGGGTCAATGTACCCTAGCCAGCACGTCTTTCAGACTGTGGGAGGAAACCGGAGCACCCGGAGGAAACCCACGCAGACACGGGGAGAACGTGCAAACTCCACACACACAGTGACCCGAGCCGGGAATCGAACCTGGGTCCCTGGTGTTGTGAGGCAGCAGTACTAACCACTGTGCCACCCTCAGTGTACCTGAACAGGTGCCGGAGTTTGGCAACTAGGGGATTTTCACAGTAACTTCATTGCAGTGTTAATGTAAGCCTACTTGTGACACGAATAAATAAACTTTAAACCTCAGCACTGCAGGGATTCTATCCTATGGGTGCTTGTAAGTAGATCTTTGAAGGTGTCTGGAGAGAGAGTAGGATTAATGAATTTGATGGATAGAGGCACTGAGTGAAAAAACAGAGAGGTCATGTTGAATCTTTATAATTCCGTACTAGTCTATTGTGTCCACTTCTGGACACCACACTTTCGAAAGGATGTGAGGCCCCCAGAGGTGAATTGTCAGAATGGTTCCAGGGATGAAGGATCTTAGCCACAACGTTAGCTTGGAGAAGCTGGGATCATTCTTGGGAGAAAAGTGATAGAAAGGAGATTTGATGGAGATGTTCAAGATTATGAGAGGTTTTTGGATAAGGTAGACCATTGGCTGTTGGTTCAAGTGTTAGAATGTAACCAATGATAACATTAGGTCTGTTGTAGTGCGACCAATGGTAACAAGCTGTAAGGGTCAGCTGACTCAGTATAAATAGAACATAGAACATAGAACATTACAGCGCAGTACAGGCCCTTCGGCCCTCGATGTTGCGCTGACCAGTGAAACCGATCTAAAGCCCCTCTAACCTACACTATTCCGATATCATCCATATGTTTATCCAATAACCATTTGAATGCTCTTAATGTTGACGAGTCCACTACTGCTGCAGGCAGGGCACTCCACGCCCTTACTACTCTCTGAGTAAAGAACCTACCTCTAACATCTGTCCTATATCTCTCACCCCTCAATTTAAAGCTATGTCCCCTTGTGCTAGCCATCACCATCCGAGGAAAAAGGCTCTCACTATCCACCCTATCTAATCCTCTGATCATCTTGTATGCCTCTATTAAGTCACTTCTTAACCTTCTTCTCTCTAACGAAAACAACCTCAAGTCCCTCAGCCTTTCCTCATACGATTTTCTCACCATACCAGGCAACATCCTGGTAAATCTCCTCTGCACCCTTTCCAACACTTCCACATCTTTCCTATAATGCGGCGACCAGAACTGTACGCAATATTCCAAATGCGGCCGCACCAGAGTTTTGTACAGTTGCAGCATGACCTCCTGGCTCCGAAACTCAATCCCTCTACCAATAAAAGCTGACACACCGTACGCCTTCTTAACAACCCCCTATCAACCTGGGTGCCAACTTTCAGGGATCTATGCACATGGACACCCAGATCCCTCTGTTCATCCACACTACCAAGTATCTGACCATTAGCCCAGTACTCTGTATTCCTGTTACTCCTTCCAAAGTGAATCACCTCACACTTTTCCGCATTAAACTATATTTGCCACCTCTCAGCCCAGCTCTGCAGCTTATCTATGTCCCTCTGTAACCTGCCACTTCCCTCTGCACTGTCTACAACTCCACCGACTTTAGTGTCATCTGCAAATTTACTAATCCATCCTTCTATGCCCTCATCCAGGTCATTAATAAAAAGGACAAACAGCAGTGGCCCCAAAACAGATCCTTGCGGTACACCACTAGTAACTGAACTGCAGGATGAATATTTCCCATCAACCACCACCCTCTGTTTTCTTACAGCTAGCCAATTCCTGATCCAAACCACTAAATCACCCTCAATCCCATGTGTCCATATTTTCTTCAAAGGCTTACCATGGGGAACCTTATCAAACGCTTTGCTGAAATCCATATACACCACATCAACTGCTTTACCCTCATCCACCTCTTTGGTCACCTTCTCAAAGAACTCAATAAGGTTTGTGAGGCACGACCTACCCTTCACAAAACCGTATTGACTATCCCTAATCAAATTATTCCTTTCTAGGTGATTATAAATCCTACCTCTTATAATCCTTTCCAAAACTTTGCCCACAACTTTTATTATATAGCTTTTATTAACAGGGGGTTGGAGTTTAAGAGCCGTGGGGTTATGCTGCAACTGTACAGGATCTTGGCGAGACCACATGTGGAATATTGTGTGCAGTTCTGGTCACCTCACTATAAGAAGGATGTGGAAGCACTGGAAAGAATGTAAAGGAGAGTTACCAGGATGCTGCCTGGTTTGGAGGGTAGGTCTTATGAGGAAAGGTTGAGGGAGCTGGGGCTGTTCTCTCTGGAGCAGAGGAGGCTGAGGGGAGACTTAATAGAGGTTTATAAAATGATGAAGGGGATAGATAGAGTGAACGTTCAAAGACTATTTCCTCGGGTGGATGGAGCTATTACAAGGGGGCATAACTATAGGGTTCGTGGTGGGAGATATAGGAAGGATATCAGAGGTAGGTTCTTTACGGAGAGAGTGGTTGGGGTGTGGAATGGACTGCCTGCAGTGATAGTGGAGTCAGACATTTTAGGAACATTTAAGCGGTTATTGGATAGGCACATGGAGCACACCAGGATGATAGGGAGTGGGATAGCTTGATCTTGGTTTCAGATAAAGCTCGGCACAACATCGTGGGCCGAAGGGCCTGTTCTGTGCTGTACTGTTCTATGTATAATTATCTCTATGTACAACAGAAGTAAGGCTCACCGGTCTATAATTACCAGGGTTGTCCCTACTCCCCTTCTTGAACAAGGGGACAACATTTGCTATCCTCCAGTCTTCTGGCACTGTTCCTGTAGACAATGACGACACAAAGATCAAAGTCAAAGGCTCTGCAATCTCCTCTCTAGCCTCCCAGAGAATCCTAGGATAAATCCCAACCGGCCCAGGGGACTTATTTATTTTTACCCTTTCCAGAATTGCTAACACCTCCTCTTTATGAACCTCAATCCCGTCCAGTCCAACAGCCTGCATCTCAGTACTCCCTTCGACAACACTGTCCCTCTCCGACGAAAAATATTCATTTAGCGCCTCTCCTATCTCTTCAGACTCCACGCACAACTTCCCACTCCTGTCCTTGACTGGCCCTAATCTTACCCTAGTCATTCTTTTACTCCTGACATACCTATAGAAAGCTTTAGGGTTTTCCTTGATCCTACCTGCCAAAGACTTCTCATGTCCCCTCCTGGCTCTATCTGGTTGTATCAATATATGATTGATCACTTTCTGTAACTCATTGTGAAATATTCGGTGTGTATTAAATGTATTTAATCTTATTGATGGGATCACGGTCAGTGAACAAGCCTGATTTCAATCTTGCCGCGCACTGAGATGGAGGTGGGTCACTCACACGGCTCACTCACTGGCCTAGGGTGCGTCTGGTATCAGTACTGTATCAATGAGGATGTGTCCGTTTTCCGAACTGGTTTGGTGAGGTAGGGTGGGGTGCCAGCACTGGCACAGTCAGGGTGTCTGTAACATCTGCACTGGCTCTGTGAAATTGTGTCAGATATGAGCACTGGCACAGTGAGTGTCTGCACTGGCACAGTGAGTGTGTGGAATGTTAACACTGGCACAGTGAGTGTGTGGAATGTTAACACTGGCACAGTGAGTGTGTGGAATGTTAACACTGACACAGTGAGTGTGTGTAGAGCTCAAGCACTGGCACAATGAGAGTGGAGTTTCAGCACTGGCACAGTGAGGGTCATAGTATCTGCCCTGGCACTGTGTGTGTGGTTTCTGCACTGGCACAGTGAGTGTGTGGAGCTTCATCATTGGCACAGTATGTGGCGGTATTAGCACTGGCACAGTGTATATGTATGGTGTTTTAGCACTGGCACAGTGAGTGTGTGGAGCTTCAGCACTGGCACAGTGAGTGAGTGTGGTATCTGCACTGGCACAGTGTGTATATGTGGAGCATTAGCACTGGCACAGTGGGTACGTATGGAGTTTTAGAACTGGCAAAGTGAGTGTGTGGAGAGTTAACGCTGGCAAAGTGAGTGTGTGGAGAGTTAACGCTGGCACAGTGAGTGTGTGGAACCTTAACACTGGCACAGTGAGTGTGTGGAGTGTTAACACTGGCACAGTGAGTGTGTGTGGAGTTTCAGCGCTGGCGCAGTGAGTGTGTGGAGTGTTAACACTGGCACAGTGAGTGTGTGGAGGATTAACACTGGCACAGTCAGTGTGTGTGGAGCGTTAACACTGGCACAGTGAGTGTGTGGAGGATTAACACTGGCACAGTGAGTGTGTGGAGCATTAACACTGGCACAGTGTGTGTGTGGAGTGTTAACACTGGCACAGTGAGTGTGTGGAGCATTAACACTGGCACAGTGTGTGTGTGGAGCGTTAACACTGGCACAGTGAGTGTGTGGAGCGTTAACACTGGTGCAGTCAGTGTGTGGGGCGTTAACACTGGCACAGTGTGTGTGGAGTGTTAACACTGGCACAGTGAGTGTGTGGAGCATTAACACTGGCACAGTGTGTGTGTGGAGCATTAACACTGGCACAGTGAGAGTGTGGAGCATTAACACTGGCACAGTGAGAGTGTGGAGCATTAACACTGGCGCAGTGTGTGTGTCGAGCGTTAACACTGGCACAGTCAGTGTGTGGAGCATTAACACTGGCACAGTGAGTGTGTGGAGCGTTAACACTGGCACAGTGAGTGTGTGGAGCATTAACACTGGCACAGTGAGAGTGTGGAGCATTAACACTGGCACAGTGAGAGTGTGGAGCATTAACACTGGCGCAGTGTGTGTGTCGAGCGTTAACACTGGCACAGTGAGTGTGTGGAGCATTAACACTGGCACAGTGAGTGTGTGGAGCATTAACACTGGCACAGTGAGTGTGTGGAGCGTTAACACTGGCACAGTGAGTGTGTGGAGCATTAACACTGGCACAGTGAGTGTGTGGGGCGTTAACACTGGCACAGTGAGTGTTTGGGTGCGTTAACACTGGTGCAGTCAGTGTTTGCTTTCCTGTGAACATCATTTGTTGCTCACTTTTGCTGTTTTCATTTTTCAGAGATGGGAAGTCAGAGCGGGTTTAGAAAGACATCAGTTTTTAATATCGCCATCAATCACCGGGGGCGAGGTGGCGATGAGCTATTTCCCACATTGCGATGAATTGGCTGAGGGTCAGTAAACAGAAGTCTCACTCGACAACACAAACATGGCCTGCGGGAGTTCAGCATCTCCCAGCTGTTCAATTCCATATGGCTTCGGTGAACTGCACAGAGGACAACCGTTTCTGATTATCAATCGCTTGTCCTTTACTTCCCATCTGACACTCGCTGTCAATCCCACTCCCCGGTTACAGAATCCAGATCTCTACATGTAAACTGTTAGCCCGAATCTAATCGGGGCAGATAATCTGTAGTCGACACTGATAAACCAGAGGAAAGACAGGGAAGCGATGCTTCCACTGAGAAGCCCTGTCCAGAAATAGGAGAGAAACTTCACTGAAAAGTCTTGGCTCTTCAAATGGGGAAAGAGATCATGGCAGGTGCTGTGTTTGGGCAGAGTCATGTGTCTGCATCAGGGCCTAGTTCTGGGTCGGAATCAGGGTCTGGGTCGGGGTCTGAGTCCAGGTATAGGACTGGATCTATGTCCGACTTTTGCTCTGGCGTGGGAATGCCAGGTCGATTGGCCATGGCAAATTGGCCCGTAGTGTCAGGGGGACTAGCAGGGTAAATACGTGGGGCTACAGGGATAGGGGCAGGGTGGGCTAGTGGTTGGTGCAGACTTGATGGGCCGAATGGCTTCCTTCTGCACTGTGGGGACTCTATAATTCAATGATCGATACCTTGTATAATTCCTTCAGTCACCCAAGAATGATACAGCACCAAAGGAGTTCATTCGGCCCATTGAGCCAGTGTTAGCCCTCTGATAGACCAATCTGGGAATATTGATCCCAATCCCTTGCTCTTTCCCTGTATCCCAACATAAACTTTTTCTGAACATTTATCCGTTTCCCTTTCGAAAATTATTATTGAGTATGTTTCCTCCGCCTCCCTTGGCAGAGGGTTCCAGATCGCAACTCACTGAGTAAAACCTAATGAAAACAAAGAAAATAGAAGCAGGAGGAGGCCATTCGGCCCTCACAGCCTGCTGTGCCATTCATTCTGATCATGGCTGATCATCCAACTCAGTAGCCTGATCCCACCTTTCCCCCCATTTCCTTTGATCCCCTTCGCTCCAAGTGCTAAATCTAACTGCTTCTTGAAAACATTCAATGTTTTGGTTTCAGCTGCTTTCTGTGGTAGTGAATTCCACAGACTCACCACTCTCTGAGTGAAGAAATTTCTCCTCATCTCCGTCCTAAATGGTCTACCCTGTATCCTCAGACTGTGACCCCTGGTTCTGGACTCCCCCACCATCGAGAACACCCTTCCTGTATCTGCCCCTGTCTAGTCATGTCCAAATTTTATAGGTTTCTATGAGATCCACCCTCATTCTTCTGAACTCCAGTGAATACAATCCTAACTGACTCAACCTCTCCTCATACGTCAGTCCTGCCATCCCAGAAATCAGTCTGGTAAACCTTCTCTGCGCTCTCTCTAGAGCAAAACATCCTTCCTCAGAGAAGGAGACCAAAACTGCACACAACATTCCAGGTGTGGCCTCACCAAGGCCCTGTATAATTGCAGCAAGACATCCTTGCTCCTGTACTCGAGTCCTCTCACTATGAAGGCCAACATATCATTTGACTTTTTTACTGCCCGCTGTATTCCCTTGTCTAAATCATTAATATATATATTGTGAATAGCTGGAATCCCAGCACTGATCCCTGCAGTACCCTCCTAGTCACTGCCTGCCACGGTGGCACTGTGCTACCGTGACACGGCGGCACGGTAGCACAGGGGCGGCACGGTAGCACAGTGGTTAGCACTGCTGCTTCACAGCTCCAGGGTCCCGGGTTCGATTCCCAGCTCGGGTCACTGTCTGTGTGGAGTTTGCACATTCTCCTCGTGTCTGCGTGGGTTTCCTCCGGGTGCTCCGGTTTCCTCCCACAGTCCAAAGATGTGCGGGTTAGGTTGATTGGCCAGGTTAAAAATTGCCCCTTAGAGTCCTGAGATGTGTAGGTTAGAGGGATTAGTGGGTAAAATATGTAGGGATATGGGGGTAGGGCCTGGGTGGGATTGTGGTCGGTGCAGACTCGATGGGCCGAATGGCCTCCTTCTGCACTGTAGGGTTTCTATGATTTCTATGATTTGGAAAAACACCCGTTTATTCCTACTCTTTGTTTCCTGTCTGCCAACCAGTTTTCTATCAATCTCAATACACTCCCCCAATCCCGTGTGCTTTAATATTACACGCTGATCTCTTATGGGGAACTTTGTCAAAAGCCTTCTGAAAGTCCAAATAAACCACATCCACTGGCTTCCCCTCATCAACTCTATTAGTGACATCCTCAAAGAGATACAGTACATTTGTCAAACATGATTTCCCTTTCGTAAATCCATGCTGACTGTCCGATCCTGCCACTGTTTTCCAAGTGATTTGCTTAGTCTTTGATTCTAGAACTTTCCCCCTTTCTGATGTTAGGCTGACTGGTCTATAATTCCCTGTTTTCCCTCAACCTCCGTTTTTAAATGATGGAGTTACATTAGCTACCCTCCAATCTGTAGGAACTGTTCCAGAGTCTATGGAATCCTGGAAGATGACCACCAATGCATCCAGTATTTCTCGGGCCACATCCTTAAGTACTCTGGGATGTAGATTATCAGGCCTTGGGGATTTATCAGCCTTCAATCCCATCAGTTTCTCCAACACCATTTCTCTATTAATACTGATTTCCTTTAGTTCTTCCCTGTCACTAAACCCTGTTTTCCCTAACAATTCTGGTATCTTATTTGTGTCCTCCTGACAGAACCAAAATATTTCATTGGTCAGCCATTTCTTTGTTCCCCCGGGAAAAAAGAAGTGGTGGGCAGGCAGAAGGGGCAGGCAGTAGGATAGTATTGGATAGGCAATGGGGACGAAGTTGAAAGGGTCAAGAGCTTCAAGTGTTTGGGCGTCCAGATCACCAACAACCTGTCCTGGTCTCCCCCATGCCGACACTATAGTTAAAAAAGCCCACCAACGCCTCTACTTTCTCAGAAGACTAAGGAAATTTGGCATGTCAGCTACGACTCTCACCAACTTTTACAGATGCACCAGAGAAAGCATTCTTTCCAGATGTATCACAGCTTGGTATGGCTCCTGCTCTGCCCAAGACCGCAAGGAACTACAAAAGGTCATGAATGTAGCCCAAACCATCACGCAAACCAGCCTCCCATCCATTGACTCTGTCTACACTTCCCGCTGCCTCGGAAAAGCAGCCAGCATAATCAAGGACTCCACGCCTCCCGGACATTCTCTCTTCCATCTTCTTCCTTCGGGAAAAAGATACAAAAGCCTGAGGTCACGTACCAACCAACTCAAGAACAGCTTCTTCCCTGCTGCTGTCAGACTTTTTGAATGGACCTACCTCGCATTAAGTTGATCTTTCTCTACACCCTAGCTATGACTGTAACAGTACATTCCGCACTCACGCGTTTCCTTCTCTATGAATGGTATGCTTTGTCTGTATAGCGCGCAAGAAACAATACTTTTCACTGTATCCTAATACATGTGACAATAATAAATCAAATCGAAAAATCAGTGGAATAGTGGTATTGTCACTGGTTTGGTAACCGAGAGACTTGGGTTCAAATCCCACCATGGGCAGATGGTAAAATTTGAATTCAATAAAAATCTTGAATGAAAATGATGACCATGAAATGAATGGTAATTGTTGTAAAAACCTAACTGGTTCAGCAAAGCTCAGTTCAGGGGCAATTAGAGATGTGCAGTAAGCACTGGCTGAACCAGACACATCCAGATCACATGAATGAACTCCAGGGAAGGAATTCCAGAGTTGGAGTCCAGGCAGTTGAAATCACAGCTACCAATGTTGAGACAGCAGTAATTTCTCATGGGCAGCATGGTGGCACAGTGGTTAGCACTGCTGCCTCACAGCGCCAGGGACCTGGGTTCAATTCCCGGCTCGGGTCACTCTCTGTGCAGAGTCTGCATGTTCTCCCCGTGGGTTTCCTCCAGGTGCTCCAGTTTCCTCCCACACTCCAAAGATGTGTAGGTTAGGTTGATTGGCCATGTTAAATTGCCCCTTAGTGTTAGGGGGACTAACGGGGTAAATGCATAGGGTTACAGGGATAGGGCCTGGATGGGATTGTGGTCAGTGCAGACTTGATGGGCCGAATGGCCTCCTTCTGCACTGTAGGGATTCTATGATTCAAAGTATTTCGTTGCTTAGCTATTTCTTTGCTCCCCATTATAAATTGCCCTGTTTCCAACTGTAAGAGCTCATCTCCCCCAACTTCTTTCTATCATAGAATCATAGAATCCTTACAGTGCAGAAGGAGGCCATTCAGCCCACTGAGTGACCTTTAGTGACCTTTAATAACCTTGTTCTTTGGTTACAGAATTTTCTGATGCTACAGTCTCACCTTATTCACTTTATCAAAACCATTCAAACACCTCAATTAAATCTCACCTGTGTGCTCAACTCCACCTCATTGCTATGTGTCCAAAACAGCAGTGATCCCAACACTGGCATCCCCGTATACTTCCCTCCAATTTGAAAAACAGTCACCCCTGACAAAAACAACCGACTCTGGAAATTGGAAATGTGAAATAAAAACAGAAAATGCTGGACGTGGTCAGCAGGTCTGGCAGCATCTGGGACGGAAAGGTGGTTCACAGGTAGAATTCTCCCTGGCTTTTGGGATCAGGGTGACTGGGGCGTGAACACCTTGGAAATTGGAGTCCCACTGTGTTCCTGATGTGATTCCAGCTTTCCCCAAGGGGAGGTGGTGGGAGGAAGGGAGGGGGGGGCAGTGGAGTGAGACTGATGGTAAGTGAGACAGGACTGGATGGTTTGAGTAATAAGGAGAGGCTGGATAGACTGGGATTTTTTTTCCCTGGAGCGTAGGAGGCTTAGGGGTGATTTCATAGAGGTCTATAAAATAATGAGGGGCACAGATCAGGTAGATAGTCAACATCTTTTCCCAAAGGTAGGGGAATCTGAAACTCGAGGGCATAGGTTTAAGGTGAGAGGGGAGAGATACAAAAGTGTCCAGAGGGGCAATTTTTTCACTCAGAGGGTGGTGAGTGACTGGAACAAGCTGCCAGAGGTAGTAGTGGAGGCGGATACAACTTTTTCTTTTAGAAAGCATGGGTAAGATGGGTATAGAGGAATATGGGCCAAACGTGGACAATTGGGACTAGCTTAGTGGTTAAAAAAAAGGGCAGCATGGACAAGTTGGGCCGAAGGGCCTGTTTCCATGCTGTAAATCTCTCGGAGTCTATAATGAAGTAATGTGTGGGATCTCTGACAGATCAGCAATGTTGAAGTTGGTGGGAAGCCAATCATGAGCTCTGAACTTTGGGTTCTCAGTCAAGGTGCCTGTTTGCCAATCTGTCGCCAGAGTCATTGAGAAGGGGGCACAGTGGGAAGGGATTCCTCAGTCAAACTGACAGGTTGGGAAGGTTTTGATCAGTGGAATTGAAGAAGTTCCAGACATGGTCAGGTGAGAGATTGTCACTCAAAGCATTTCTTTTAAGACCGTGTTCACAATGTTCGAAAGTGATTGCCAACTTCTTGGAAGATCTGCCCACCCTCAGCACCACTTCCTGCTGTTGGCTTCCTCATGACACGGGAGAAGCTTATGCAGTTCCACTTTTCACAGAATTGAAGAATGCCTACAGTGTAGAAGGAGGCCACTGAACTCCCTCCAACGACATCCTTGGGGGGGGGTTACCATTGGACAGAAACTGAACTGGACCAGCCATATAAATATTGTGGTTCATAGAATCCCTACAATGCCACTCGGCCCATCGAGCTTGGACTGACAACAATCCCTGCCGACCCTCTCCCCGTATCCCCACATAGAATCATAGAATCCTTACAGTACAGAATGAGGCCATTCAGCCCATTGAGTCTGTACCGACCACAATGTCACCCCAGGCCCTACTCCCATAACCCCACGCATTTACCCTGTTAATCCCTCTGATACTAAGGAGCAATTTAGTATGGCCAATCCACCTAACCTGAACATCTATGGACTCTGGGAGGAAACCAGAGCACCCGGAGGAAACCCACGCAGACACTGGGTGAATATGCAAACTCCACACAGTCACCCGTGGCTGGAATTGAACCCGGGTCCCTGGTGCTGTGAGGCAGCAGTGCTAACCACTGTGCCAGCTTGTGGCCCACTGTAAAGTTCCCTGCCCGATGAAGAAAAACCACTCGGCTGTGTCTCTCTGCCCATGCACCAGCCCCTCAGGGAACTCTGTCAGGGCTGGGAATTGTTTTCCAATTCTTTCACGGGGTATGGGCACTGGTGGCTAGGTCATCCTTCAGTTCCTTTAGAACTGCCCTTGAGGAAGTGGTGATGAGCTGTCTTCTTGTGAGCTTATGCCTCACTGCGCCAGGGACCCGGGTTCAATTCCGGCCACGGGTGACTGTGCGGAGTTTGTACATTCTCCCCATATCTGCATGGGTTTCCTCCGGGTGCTCTGGTTTCCTCCCAGAGTCCACAGATGTTCAGGTTAGGTGGATTGGCCATGTTAAATTGCCCTTTAGCGTCAGGGGGATTAGCAGGATAAATGCGTGGGGTTGTTGAAGTAGGGCTTGGGTGACATTGTGGTTAGTACAGGCTCGATGGGCTGAATGGCCTCGTTCTGTACTGTACGGATTCTATGATTCTATGTGGGGTTACAGGGAGAGGGCCGGCTGGGATTGTTGTTGGTGCAAGCTCGATGGGCCGAAATGGCCTCCTTATTCATTGTAGGATTCTATGATTCTATGCATTACAATATTGATATGGTTGGTCCAGTTCAGTTTCTGTCCAATGGTAACCCCGCTCCATGACTGCATGGGTTTCCTCCGGGTGCTCCTGTTTCCTCCCGCAGTCTGAACGGCGTGCTGGTTAGGTGGATTGGCCATGCTAAATTGCCTCTTAGTGTCAGGAGGTTAACAAAGTAAATATGTGGTGTTACGGGGATAAGGCCTGGGTGGGATTGTGGTCGGTGCAGACTTGGTGGGCCGAATGGCCTCCTTCTGCACTGCAGGAATTCTAAGCATTTGCAAGGAATGATTTTAAGTCCACACTGTACCTGATATAACCCAGAATAATAGGGAATCAAGCTGCAACCACTCTGCAATTGCATCTTCATGTGGTGACAGAGTCCTGTGAAATATTGGTGTTGTGACGGCGTTACTGGTTTGTGTTAACGGTTTAATGTTTTCATTAAAACAGCTCACTGGGGAATTTTACTGACAGCTTTACACATTCGTCACAGCAATCCCACTGCCTGGCGACACCCCACAGAAACCACAGCTCAACAAGAGAGGGGACAGCAATAACACGCTGCTGTTAAAGATGGGGCTGTGTTCATTCTCGAAAACCCCAGCTGCTTAACTATAACACTGCAGGTCACAAACACAAACAGGGTGATGCTTTGGGTGAGTTGCGGTGGAAGGAACACAGAGAGAAATTAATAAATACATAATCTCTGTCATCACTGGGGTTCGGGAGGGTCCTGCACACTTCCAACACCTCACCAGTTAAACTCGGGCAAATTCACTGAAGTAATATCCAACTTATTTTAAACCTTTGTCTAGCGACTCGCAAACACCAAGATTCAGTTCAATCTGACCAGGTTGTTGTTGAATTGTATCATAATAGAATCCTGACAGTGCAGAAGGAGGCCATTCACCCCATTGAGTCTGCACCGACTCTCCGAATGAGTATCTTAACCAGGCCCACTTCCCCACCCCCATTAACGCCATTTTTGATTTGATTTATTATTGTCACGTGTATTAGTATACAGTGAAAAGTATTGTTTCTTGCGCGCTATACAGACAAAGCATACCGTTCATAGAGAAGGAAAGGAGAGGGTGCAGAATGTAGTGTTACAGTCATAGCAAGGGTGTAGAGAAAGATCAACTTAGTGCGAGGTAGGTCCATTCAAAAGTCTGATGGCATCAGGGAAGGCGCTGTTCTTGAGTCAGTTAGTACGTAACCTCAGACTTTTGTATCTTTTTCCCGACAGAAGAAGGTTGAAGAGAGAATGTCTGCATTTAGCATGGCCAATCCACCTAACCTACACATCTTGAGACACTAAGGGGCAATTTAGCATGGCCAATCCACCTCAACCTTCAAATTTTCGGACTGTGGGGGGAAACTGGAGCTCCCGGAGGAAACCCACGCAGACACAGGGAGAATGTGCAAACTCCGCACAGACAGTGACCCAAGGCTGGAATCGAACCCGGGTCCGGCACTGTGAGGCAGCAGTGCTCACCAACCGTGCCACAATTTAACAAAACAATTTTAGTTCTTTTTTAATCTGGAGTTGGGGTTCGTGGAGGCATGGGAATGAATCTGGGGGAAGGGGGGGTTGAGTGAGGGGAGCATTAGGATCTCACCCTCTGCTCAATTCACAACACCCCCATCACTCACTCACCAACAATCTTACCAATCAGCACTCTGCTCTAACATTTATATCATCAATCTCATCACCACACTTTCGGCATGGCTGCGAGAATTCCACTAACAATTCACAGCTCACACACACTGGCAGCTATTCAACCAGGATAGCCACATCACCCATATTCCGATACACTCAATGACAGGACCAGGAGGCAGCAGGAAATAACCAGTGGACAAGCGAGCCTGTGTGGTTTAATCTGCATGAAGGAGACAGCGCTGGGAAGAGCATCACTGAGGCTCTGGTCAGTGATTTGATTTATTATTGTCACATGTATTAACATACAGTGAAAAGTATTATTTCTTGCGCGCTATACAGACAAAGCATATTCTTCATAGAGAAAGAAAGGAGAGAGTGCAGAATGTAGTGTTACAGTCATAACTAGGGTGTAGAGAAAGATCAACTTAGTCTATTCAATCATAGAATCATAGAAACCCTACAGTGCAGAAAGAGGCCATTCAGCCCATCGAGTCTGCACCGACCACAATCCCACCCAGGCCCTATCCCCATATCCCCACATATTTATCCGCTAATCTACGCATCCCGGGCCACTAAGGGGCAATTTAGCGTGGCCAATTAACCTAATCCGCACATCTTTGGACTGTGGGAGGAAACCAGAGCACCCGGAGGAAACCCACGCAGACACAGGAAGAATGTGCAAACTCCACACCGACAGCGACCCAAGCCGGGAATCGGACTCAGGTCCCTGGAGCTGTGAAGCAGCAGTGCTAACCACTGTGCTACCATGCCACCCGGTCTGATGCCAGCAGGGAAGAAGCTGTTCTTGAGTCGGTTGGTACGTGACCTCAAACTTTTATATCTTTTTCCCGACTGAAGAAGGTGGAAGAGAGAATGTCCGGGGTGCGTGGGATCCTTAATTATACAGGCTGCTTTTCCAAGGCAGTGGGAAGTGTAGACAGAGTCAATGGATGGGAGGCTGGATGGATTGGGCTACATTCATGACATTTTGTAGTTCCCTTGTGGCCTTGGGCAGAGCAGGAGCCCATACCAAGCTGTGATACAACCAGAAAGAATGCTTTCTATGGTGCATCTGTATAAGTTGGTGAGGGTTGTAGCTGACGTGCTAAATTTCTTTAGTCTTCCGAGAAAGTAGAGGCATTGGTGGACTTTTTTAACTATAGTGCCGGCATGGGGGGGGCACCAGGGCAGGTTGGAGGTCTGGAGGAATCGATAATCAGGGTATCTGTACACCTAACCCTCCTCCTGTCAGCCTACTCACCCCTCATCCCTCAATCTCCGATACAGAGGGAGTAAAGACACATTTGTTACTTTCTCCTCTCTCCCCCCTCACCAGAGAAAAAATGTCCCAGTCTACCCAGCCTCTCCTTATAACTCAAACCATCAAGTCCCTGTGGCATCCGAGTAAATCTTTTCTACATTCTATCTAGTTTAATAGAACTATTAAACCCTTTCTATGATAGGGTGACCAGAACTGTACTCAGTATCCCAAGTGTGGTCTTATCAATGTCTTGTACAACTTCACCAAGCCGTCCCAACTCCTGTATTCAATGTTCTGACCAATGAATACAGGATCTTAGGTTTCTTTCCAAAAATATTCATAGTTCATAAAATTTGCAAAGATAAATTTCATCACAGTTCAAATCTGACATTACATGAATTACATTGACTCTCTCTACACTTCCCGCTGTCTCGGAAAAGCAGGCAGAATAATTAAGGACCCCATGCACCCCGGACATTCTCTTTTCCACCTTCTTTTGTTGGGAAAAATATATAAAAGTCTGAGGTCACGTACCAACCGACTCAAGAACAGCTCCTTCCCTGCTGCTGTCAGACTTTTGAATGGACCTACCTCGCATTCAGTTGATCTTTCTCTACACCCTAGCTGTGACTGTAACACTACATTCTGCACTCTCTCCTTTCCTTCTCTATGAATGGTATGCTTTGTCTGTATAGCGCGCAAGAAACAATACTTTTCATTGTATACTAATACGTATAACAATAATAAATCAAATTACAGATCAATTTATTCCAGTACAGTACATGAGGTGCTTCATGACACTGACAAGGTTAGATTTGCAATCTGCATTTATATTTCATGTCAATCATTCTCTGGTGGGTGTCAGAGTTACACAGCTTCCAGACCCCAGATGCACCTTAACCAGCGACCTTTCCCCACTGTGGTGGCTGCTTCAAGCTTCAGTGCATCCCTCAGCACGTAACTCTGGATTTAGCATGTGTCGGTCTGTAACATACAGTCCCAGACAACTCTCTGCACAAAGACCATCTTCCACTGAGTTGATGATCCTCCTCCAGCAGTTGATGTTTATCTCGGTGTGCGCCCCCTGGCAACAGCACACCGAGGTAACACACAGAGTCCTGCCTCACAGAACGACTCGGGATGAACCTCAACAAAAAAAAACACTGTTGCCAGAATGTTACCGCCTCGCCCGTCCGAGGCCAACATGGAATGTTGTCCGCGAGCTTCACCCTCCCCGATTCTGGGGCGGGTGAGGCGGTAAAATTCCAGTCAATATCTCTCTCCAGACCTTACACCTGTGATTGGGTGGCCAAATTCTGCTCCAACTCGATTTTCAAGTTTGCTGAAGACACCACGGTTGTGGGTCAGATCTCAAACAATGATGAGACGGAGTGCAGGTAAGAGATAGAGAATCTGGTGAATTGGTACAATGACAATAATCTCTCCCTCAATGTCAGTAAAATGAAGGAGGTTGTCGTCGACCTCGGGAAGCATAGTGAAGGACATGCCCCTGTCTACATCAACGGTGATGAAGTGGAAATGGTCGAGAGCTTCAAGTTTCTAGGTGTCCAGATCACCAACACCCAACACTGCCAACACTGGGTGGCACGGTGGCACAGTGGTTAGCATTGCTGCCTTACAGCGCCAGGGATTCAGGTTCGATTCCGGCCTTGGTCACTCTCTGTGTGGAGTTTCCATTTTCTCCCCATGTCTGCATGGGGTTTCCTCCAGGTGCTCCGGTTTCCTCCCACACTCTATAGATGTACTGGTTAGGTTGATTGGCCATGCTAAAATTGACCCTATTGTTAGGGGAATTAGCAGGGTAAATGTGTGGGGTTACGGGGATAGGGGCTGGGTGGGATTGTTGTCGGTATAGACTCATTGAGTCTGCACTGTAGGAATTCTATGATGTCCTGATCCCTCAATATATTTATTTCTTAACTTTGGCCCAATATTAAAGGGTCTGAGCAGATTTGAATGGACTTTTCCCAGGATTTGCAGTGTGGACTATTACCCACGGTGAGATCCAGTTGGGATGCAATGGGAACTTTGCAAACTGCACAAACCCATTCCATCGCCAATTGGTCAGAGAAGCCTCCTGAACTGCCAAAGTTTCTCAGGTAAGATGGATCAAAGAAACTGGGAACAGCAATTTCCAGATCAGTAAAATGGAGAATTCCCTTGATCCAATTGCATCGGAGATGGGGATGAGCGATCCCAACGAATCTTGAGTGGACCGAGGGGAGCAGGAGATCCCACTGGAATCCACTGGGTCCCAGGAAGATGAACAGGGGCGTCACTGACACCTCCAGTGAAAAACCAAAACTGCGGGAAAGCCACCGGGATCTTTGCAAAGTGAAATTCTGTTTATAAACAAGCAATATTCTGCAATGAAGCCCAGATAGAAGTGGAGGAATCTCTGTGCTCCAACCCAGAGAGAAGCAATCTCCCTGGAGGGCTCGCTGCAATATCTGGGCTTTGAAAATCATTTAGAAAGATTTAGAAAGCAGTGCGGAAAACTCATGCATTTTTAATGGCAGAAATAAATAGAAAGGCAACAAGGCATTAATAAATAAAAATGTATAAACTGCACTAACCTGTCTCCTTAAAGACCAGCTTAAATCTGGGGGTGGCAGGCTGATGTTGGATGGGTGTCTGGAACACAAACTGGACTGGCCCCCTCTCTCACCGACTGGGAACAGGAGGCAACAGCTGGAGACAGAAATAACAAACAGAGACTCCAACTTACCTCCAAATATGATTCTCACGGTGTCAAAACCAGACAGCACATTTCATCAACTCTTTTACAGCAAGGGAGAGGCTTCCTCCAAGTGTTTGGAACTCAGATGTGAGTCAAGACTCTGAGTAACTGTCTCCCACAACTCTCAGTAAGTCTCTCTCTCGCTCTCTTTCTCCCACAACTCTCAGTAATAGTAACTGTCTCTCACTCTCTCACTCCCATAACTCTCAGTAATTATCTCTCTCCCCCTCTCCCACAATCCTCAGTCACAGTAACTGTCTCTCCCACTCTCCCATAGCTCTCAATAACAGTAACTGTCTCTCTCTCATTCATGGGACATGGACATCGATGGCTGGGCCAGCATTTATTGCCCCTCCCATAGTAACTGACAGGTCACTGCCGCTCCTGTAGTTATTGACAGGACACTGCTCCTCCGACATTTACTGACAGGACACTGCTCCTCCGACACTAACTTAAAGGACTCCATTCCTCTTATGGTGTAATTAACTAATGTATTGGAGTGCTGGGGATAGAGGATGTCCAGAGGGGTCAAAAACAGAATCTATTTGGTTGGAGCTAAGAAATAGAAGGTGGCATTGCCTTGCTGGGTAAATTCTGTCAGCCAACAGCTAGTGGGGAAAATATCGAGAAACAAATCTGCAAAACAATTACAGAGAAGTGTAAGAATTATGGAATAGTTATAATGGGGGACTTTAATTATGTTAATATAGACTGGGATAGCAATAGTGTAAAGGGCAGAAAGGGAGAAGAGTTTTTAAGAGTGTGTTCCAGAGTATTTTCTACATCAGTCTATTTCCAGTCTAACAAAGAAGGAAGCATTGCTGGGATCTGGTTCCAGGGAATGAGGCAAGTCAAATGAAAGGGAACATTTAGGGAAGTGTGATCATAACATTATATGGTTTTTGTTGCCTATGGAAATGGCCAAGGGACAATCCAGAGTAAAATTAATTAACCGAGGAGGGCCAACTTCAATAGAGTGAGAACAGATCTGGCCCAGATAAACTAGAATTAAATGTTTGCAGGCAACACATGAAAGGGAGCTCAAATGGGTATATAAATCATAAAACAGTCGTAAAGGGAGTGTAGTTCTGATTAATAATGAAAAGAGGGGTTTACGTATGGAGCCAGAGGAATCAGCTGAAGGACTAAATGAATATTTTGCATCTGTCTTTATCAAGGAAGCTGCCTAGTAACAGTTAAAGGGGGTGTAGTTGACACACTGGATGGTCTAAAAATTAGATAGCCTGGCTGTACTAAAAGTTGATAAGTCACCTGGACCAGATGAGATGCATCTGAGGATATGGAACACAGAAAGAAGTCTCACAACACCAGGTTGAAGTCCAACAGGTATATTTGGAATCACGAGCTTTTGGAGCTGTGCTCCTTCATCAGGTGATCAGGAGTTTCCTGTCACTCAGCCATGATGCTACCATCCCTGTTATTCCATGGGATCTAACTTTGCAGACCAACCTGTTGTGTGGCATTTTATCAAATGGCTTTTGAAAGTCCAAATACACAAGATCAACCACATTACCCTCATCAATCCTCACTGATCGTAAAACTCAAGCAAGGAGGGTAAGTGGTGAATGGTTGTTTTTTTCAGAACAGAGGAAGGTTTATAATGGGTTTGCCAAGTGTTGGTGTTTGAACCTCTGTTTCTCCTGACATATATTAATGACTTAGACTTTAATGCATGGGACACAATTTCAAAATATGTGATGACTCTTTTATTCATTTTATTCAATTGTGGGACATGGGTGTTGCTAGCTGGGCCAGCATTTATTGCCCATTCCGAGTTGCCCTTGAGAAGGTGGTGGTGAGTTGCCTTCTTGAATCACTGCAGTCCATGTTCTGTGGGTTGACCCACAATGCCGTTAGGGAGGGAATTCCAGAATTTTGACTCAGTAACAGTGAAGGAACGGCGATATATTTCCAAGTCAGGATGGTGAGTGGCTCGGAGGAGAACTTGCAGCTAGTGGTGTTCCCATTTATCTGCTGCCCTTGTCCTTTTAGATGGAAGTGGTTGTGGGTTTGGAAGGTGCTGTCTAAGGATCTTTGGTGAATTGCTGCAGTGCATCTTGTAGATGGTACACACTGCTGCTACTGAGCATCAGTGGTGGAGGGAGGGGATGTTTGTAGATGTGGTGTCAATCAAGCGAGGCTGCTTTGTCCTGGATAGTGTTGAGCTTCTGGAGTGTTGTTGGAGCTGCACCCGTCTAGGCAAGTGGGGAGTATTTCATCACGCTCCTGATTATGCCTTGTGGACAAGGCATATGGCGAACAGGCTTTGGGGAGTCAGGAGGTCAGTTACTCGCCGCAGTATTCCTAGCCTCTGACCTGCTCTTGTAGCCACTGTGTTTATGTGGTGAGTCCAGTTGAGTTTCTGATCAATGGTAACCCCAAGGATGTTGACAGTGGGAGATTCAGTGATGGTAACACTATTGAATGTCAAGGGGTGGTGGTTAGAGTGTCTCTTATTGGTGATGGTCACTGTCTGGAATTTATGTGGCATGAATGTTACTTGCCACTTGTCAGCCCAAGCATGGATATTGCCCAGATCGTGTTGCATTTAAACATGGACTCAAAAATCATACATTCTGCAGTTGTAAGCAAACTTTTTCAGTTTGTTTTTTACAGTGTTGCCGGGCCGTCAACAAGATTCTTTTTATTGCTGCTTAAACGGGGCTTTGTTTATTTTTACTGGGACTTTGCATTGTTAGCAAAAAAACTGATTGACAGGTCAGGTGATAGGAGTTTTTTCATTTTTCAGTTTGGAGCTGCAGGTTTGAGTTTTAGTTTTAGAAGGGACAGCAAGCTTAACAGTAGTCTCTCTCTCTCTCTCTCTCCCTGGTTTTGGAAATTCTGCTGGCAATCTCAAAACAAGGTCTTGCCTTTCTGATTCGGGAAATCGGCTGTTGGTCTTGCCTAGAGTCCCTGGTATTCTGAGAAGCTGTTTTGACTTCAACTTGTTCTGAGTGAATCCAGAGGACTGCAGACTTCAACCAAAGGATTCAATTTCCAGTATCACGTGAGCATTAGTCTTTGCTGTGTTGAACTTGTTTAAAGGGTTTTGGCTGTGGAAGGTTTTGGGTTTGATTAGAACACGTTAGCTACATTTATTAAGGGTTATACATTATAGTGGTTGCTTTGTTTCTTGTTTGTAATTGATAAAAATTCATACTTATTTTCTTACTACACATGTTGACTATATTCCTAAATAAACTTAGTTTGATAAAAGCTCCCTTGTGGATCATTTCAATCACACCTGAAGTGAAACATCTCATGCTTATCCTCACCAAATTCAAGAGGCAAAACTTATGATCCAGGTGGGCTTCATAAAACACTTAGGAGTTTCTGACCTGAACCATAACAAGAATCAGACAGACTAGTTACAACTAACAACATTTAATTCTGCTCTTAATATTTACAAAACCCTGACTTCTGCTGACATTCACCCATGCCTTCTTAGTGACCCTACAACATCCTAATCTTGTGTGGCCTACTGCATCATCTAGGTACTTCCCCAGGATGCACATCAGAGGTGGAGGTGTCCAGCTGTGATCCATGTCCTGTTGCCTTTGATGGCCTAGATGGCCGTTCCCTGGGGGGCCGAGACCTGGAGGGCCTCAGTTGAGTTGTGGACAACACTGATGTTTCTGTGCCACCCTGTTCATCTCGCTGGCCCTCAGACGCCCCAGTGTGAGGAAGGGGGGAATCAGAAAGTCTTGGGACGTAAAGAGTCCACCGGGTGGAAGGCTCCAGCATGAGTTCTAGCTTTTCCTCCTCCAGCAGGGTTCCCAGAGCCCCCAAGCACACTCCATGGGATGCCAGGGCAACAGGACTGAGTGCCAGAAGCTACAGTGTCACCTGGCTCTGCCAGTCCTGGCGGCCCAGATGCGTCTGCCCCATGGTCTCTGATCCCCCTCACCATTAGCCCTCTGAGACTGGGCTAAGTTGTCGAGGCTCACAGCCTCGACCTGCTGTGTCTCCAGAATGCCAGCGAGAGTCCCAGCCATGGCCAACTATGTCTCCCACATGCCCCCGACACCATGACCACGGACTGATGTGCCCCCTGGATGCCGGTGGCTCCCTTGGCCGTAGTCCACTGTGTCTCAGCCTTGACCCGTTGTGCCTCCAGGATGGCCTGGACCCTGTCACCCATGGGGACAGACCCCTCAGCCAGACTTTACACTGCGGTCGCCACCCTTGCAGTGTTGGCCTGGTTCGCACACTGTGTTGGCACCACCTTCTGCAACAGCATTCTGTTTGACTCCCCGAAACAGCCTTGCAGCCGCAGCATGGCTGCTGACAGCCCTTCCACAACGCCCCGGGTTTCATGATGCATCTCCACCAGCCTTGGGAGGAACAAACCCAGAGGCCCAGCAGCTGGCTTGGGGATAACTGAATCCTGGGCTCCGGCAGACCTCCGTGAGCCCAAGCCCTCGGACATGGCCACCTGCACCCGATGTGCATCAGCGGCTGTGATGTTCTCACCAGTTCGTGACCCCGAAGCCTCAGCACTAACATGACCCACCGTGCTGATAGTCCCTGTGGTGGTGGGTTGTGCTGTTGATGCCTGTGCCATTCACTGGTGCTGTCCTCGGAGGATTCTTCATGGCCTCCCTCCGAGGTGTTGTCCAAGGTGTCCATGGGGGTTGGTTCAGGAGCAACAGCAGGGGACACGACACTAGAAGGGCCTGGTTCATCAGGATCCAGCATTGTAAGAAAGAACACACATTAGGGGAAAGGGAGGGAAAACAGCCCACGCAGCATGGCACTCACTTCAGAGAAGACTGAGGAATAGGGTTCAGCTCATGCTCACTTGCATGCCGGACGGCAACCTGGCTGTCGGTGACTGTTCTAGGCATGGAATCCCCACCTTCCAGCTCGAGAGCATGCTGCTCAGCAGCCACAGCTCAGGAGCACCCCCACCTGTCTGTTCCCTCTCACAGCGGTTATGTGCATTTTTCTCCTGTGGGGACACGAGAGGGATTGAAAGCAGGATGTATGGAATGGCATGGGTTGCAATGAGTGTCAGGATTGGGGAGCTCGTGTTGGCTGTTTCGGGGAAATGGTCCCCACTGGGGGCTGCTGATTGGGGGGGATGCCAGACGGGTTAGAGGCAGTACTGGGGGAGGCACTAGTGGCTGCCCTTGAGGTGTCTGCGGATGGTTTGACATTGTAAGCACAGCACATGTACAGGTTTCAGCATAGATGCACACTCACCCTTGCTACCCAAAGAAGCTCGTTCATTTTCTTTTGGTACTGCTCTCCGGACCGAGGGGTCAGAGGTCTGGCATTCACTACAGATGCCACTGCCTCCCACATGGCACCTGCCTTGGGTCACGGCCCCGAGTGGGGTACAGCAGCTGGCGCCTCTCCACCAGCGTGTCCAGCAGGCGGGCCTACTCACTCTCAGAAAATCTGGGAGCACTTCTCTTGGGATCAATCTTCCCGGCGTGGCTGTGTGTCCATCATTGCAGCTTATATACAGCTCTGGCTTGGTTAAGGGAGCCATGATGTGGAGATGCCGGCGTTGGACTGGGGTGGGCATAGTAAGAAGTCTCACAACACCAGGTTAAAGTCCAACAGCTTTATGTGGTAGCACGAGTTTTCGGAGTGTCGCTCCTTCTTCACTCACCTGAAGAAGGAGCAGTGCTCCGAAAGCTTGTGCTACCACATAAACCTGTTGGACTTTAACCTGGTGCCGTGAGACTACTTACTGTTGTTAAGGGAGCCCAGGTGCAGTCAGTTTGGGCCAGTCATCGGCCCGTTAGTTAAATTTCATTGTGAATAATGTACAGGCAACCTGGTTTCAATAGAGGGTGAGACATCTCCAAAGATGCTGACTGGGCAAACTCAACAAGGTACTGTGGCGGGATGGGGAGACCAGGAGGCCAGCGATGTCCGGGTCAGTGGGAGAGGGGGGAAGCCGGGAGGCCAGCAATTTTCTTGTGGGGGGGGAAGGGGGTCAGAGGCCAGGAATGTCTGTGGAGGTGTGGTGGGGGGGTGTGGGGTGGGTGAGGGGCCAGTGATGTGGCCAGCAATGTCCATGGGGGGTGTTTGAAGCCAGCAATGTCTGTGCTGGGATGACTTGTTCCGCGATCTCCCAGAGATCGGCGCATGTGCGGGGACCTACTCAGTGTGCCAACTTCAGCCTCTTCTGTAGGAATAGGCCCCACCCTCAGGTAAATGCGAAGTGATGCATTTCGGTAGATCTAATCTAAGGGGAAGCTATACAATAAATAGCAGAACCATCAGGTGTATAGGCACACAGAGGGACCTGGGTGTACAAGCCCACAGATCCTTAAAGATGGCAGCACAGGAGGAGAGGGTGGTCAAGAAGGCATTATGGCATGCTTGCCTTTATTGGACGGGGCATAGAATATAAAAGTTGGCATATGATGTTGTAGCTGTATAGAATGTTGGTTAGGCCACATTTGGAATACTGCCTCCAGTTCTGGTCGCCACACTACCAGAAGGACGTGGAGGCTTTGGAGAGAGTGCAGAGAAGGTTTACCAGGATGTTGCCTGGTATGGAGGGTCTTAGCTATGAGGAGAGATTGGGTAAACTGGGGTTGTTATCCCTGGAAAGACGGAGGATGAGGGGCGACCTAATAGAGGTATATAAAATTATGAAGGGTATAGATAGGGTGAACAGTGGGAAGCTTTTTCCCAGGTCGGAGGTGACGAACACAAGGGGTCATGGGTTCAAGGTGAGGGGGGCAAGGTTCAACACAGATGTCAGGGGGACGTATTTTACACAGGGTGGTGAGGGCCTGGAATGCACTGCCAAGCAAGGTGATTGAGGCAGACACGCTGGGATCGTTTAAGACTTATCTAGATAGCCACATGAACAGACTGGGAATAGAGGGATACAAACGAATGGTCTAGTTGGGCACATGAGCGGCGCAGGCCGAAGGGCCTGTCCCTGTGCTGTATTGTTCTTTGTTCTTGGTACTCCAGTTCACATGCAAATTCGACATTTTGAATTTTTGGGGAGAATTGCCCCCAAAATATTTCTTCCCACCTCCATCTTAAATGAGAGAGTCCTTATTTTTAATTTTGTCTCCTAGTTCTAGTCTCTCCCACATCCTTTCAGTATCCGTCCTGTCCGGTTCCCTCAGGGTCTTGTATGTTTCAATAAGATCACCTCTCATTCTTCTAAACTCCAATAGATACTGGCCCAGCCTGTCAAACATACCTTCATAAGATAACTCCCCCATCCCACGTATCAATCAGTTGCACTTTCTCTGAACTGATCAAGACCATAAGATCAAAAGATGTAGGAGCAGGAGTTGGCCCTTCAGCCCATTCAATGAGATCATGACTGATCTGATATGATAATCCTCAACTCCACTTTCCTGCCTTATCCCCATAACTTCTAATTCCCTTACTGATTAAAAATCTGTCCATCTCAGCCTTGAACATACTTAATGACCCAGCCTCTGCAGCCCTCTGCGGTAAAGAATTCCACAGATTCACTCCCCTCTGAGAGAAAAATTCCTCCTCATTGCTGTCTTAAATGGATGTTTGATTCATGTCATGAAAAAAAACATCGGGAATTAAGAATCTACTGATGACCATGAAACCATTGTCGATCGTTGGAAAAACCCATCTGGTTCACTAATGTCCTTTAGGGAAGGAAATCTGCCATCCTTACCCGGTCTGGCCTACATGTGACTCCAGGGCCACAGCAATGTGGTTGACTCTCAACTGCTCTCTGAAATGGCCTAGCAAACCACTCAGTCGTACCAATCGCTACAAAGTCAAGGACAACTTGGGATGGGCAATAGGTGCTGGCCAGCTATGACCATGTCCCATGAATGAATATTTTAAAAAGTCTATTATGTTAGCCCTACTGGTGAATACTGAGACCATGAAGTTATTGAATTGTTTTTTTCAATTTTGCTGTCACTTCCTGTGAAGCGTTTGCGTTTTCTTTATTATTTATGTGTGTAATATTTTACAGGCTTTTTCATCCCTTTGTAATTTAATTTCTGAACTTTTCTTTACTTTCCTAATAGTACTTTTAACTTCTTTTCCACCTTTTCACATTCCCTCTTGCCATTCATTCCTTTGTTGTCTTTAGTGAACCTATTGCTTTAGTTCCAGTTTTGCTTTTATATTTTTATACATCAATGCTGTGTATTATTGGCTGGATAATCCTCACTTTTTATTGGGATAGATTTCTCTGAGCTTGATTGGCCGCCATTTATAACCTGTTCCCACTTCCATTCTCATTGCCCTTTCCTCTGTCACTTTCTTTTCCCTATTCCATTCTTGTTAAGATTGGCTCCCCCTGCATCCCCTTGCACAATTTACCACTTTGTTCTTGGTCTTACTGTGTCCTTCTCAGTCGTCATTCTAAATCTTATTACACTGTGATCGCTGTTACCTAAATGCTCTCTCCTTTTCTCACATCACTTAGCCATTATGGTTCATTTCCAATTACTAGATCCAGATGTGCCCCATTGCATGTTGGGCTTTTCACACACTGGTTAAGAAACCAATATGTTGCCAAACTCTTCTCCCTGTGCTAGTTTATCTATTTCTTTTTTGTCACTTTAGCTAGGGATGGTCAAATTCTCCCATGATTATTGTTCTGCATCCTTATGCAGTTCACACATTGGCTTATTTCTTCCACCTTCCTTGCATTATTAGTTAATCAATCATGTAGATCTAATAATGTGGTCAAACCTATTTTATTTGAATACTCAAATTTGGGCGGCACGGTGGCACAGTGGTTAGCACTGCTGCCTCACAGTGCCATGGACCCCGGTTCAATTCCAGCCTCGGGACACTGTCTGTGTGGAGTTTGCACATTACCCCCATGTCTGCGTGAGTTTCCTCCGGGTGCTCCAGTTTCCTCCCACAGTCCAAAGATGTGCAGGTTAGGTTGATTGGCCACGCTAAACTAACACTGGTGTCAGGGGGATTAGCGGGGGTAAATATGAGGGGTTGCGGGAATAGGGTCTGGGTGGGATTGTGTTCGGTGCAGACTCGATGGGCTGAATGGCCTCCTTCTGCGCTGTAGGGATTCTATGAAATCTTGTTTTAAACATGTTGTCAGTTGTCTCCGGTTTTGCTACTGCCATTCTCCAATTTCTAATGAGTACAGCTTCCTTTAGAACCTGTCAGGATCATGCTTTATACTCGCGATATTGTGGCGCAGTGGATTAGCTTCTCTGAGCCAGAATCTCTGGGATCGAGTCCCACTCCAGAACTTGATGGTCAAGGCAGGTGCGTTCATAACGCGGCCAAACAGGTCAACCTGCAAAATCCTTCCAAACAAGCTGATGGCTGACGGTAAGAGCGGGAGAGAGTCTTGGTCAGCCATGAGTTGGAAAGAAAGTTCAAACCTCGACCGTCACTCTCCATAGCTCCGAACTGCAACATGAATGGAAAGGTACGTGTTGCCACAGCAGCTCCAGTTCCCTGAATGATTTGTAACACACCACCGCTGTGCTTTCTGCCCCCTGATTCAGATATTCCTGTTGCTCCTCATTCTTTGCTGCAGTTTATTACCTCCACTTGCCATTTTAAGTGATTGCTGTGTAAACTGATGTTTAATTTGTCTTCATATTTGCTCCTTTATACTTTTCTTTTAAATGATGTAGAGCTGCTGGTGTTGGACTGGGGTGGGCACAGTAAGAAGTCCCACAACACCAGGTTAAAGTCCAACAAGTTTATTTGGAATCATGAGCTTTCGGAGCGCTGTTCCTTCATCAGGTGAGTGGAGATAGGTTCACAAACATGCCTTATATAGGCAGAGGCACAATCGCAAGATAATTACAGATTGGAGTGTGAAGAATGGTTGGAATGCGAGTCTTTACAGGTAATCAAGTCTTTACAGGCACAGACAGTGTGAGTGGAGAGAGGGACATTCACAGGTTAAAGAGGTTTGAATTGTCTCCAGCCAGGACAGTTAGTAGGATTTTGCAAACCCAGGCAGTATGGTGGGGGTTACAGGTAGTGTGAAATGAACCCAAGATCCTGGTTGAGGCCGTCCTCGTGTGTGCGGAACCTGGCTATCAGTTTCTGCTCGGCGATTCTGCGTTGTCGTGTGTCGTGAAGGCCGCCTTGGAGAACGCTTACCCGAAGCATTTTAAAAACAGCAATTTGATAATTCTGTTTTATAACTGTATTTGCTCATGGATCATTCACGTTGACTTTATTTCTTCTTTGGTCTTATCTTCTTTTGGGGGCACGGTGGCACAGTGGTTGGCACTGCTGCCTCACAGCACCAGGGACCCAGGTTCAATCCCCAGCTTGGGTGACTGTCTGTGCAGAGTTGATACGTTCTCCTCGTGTCTGCGTGGATTTCCTCTGGTTTTCTTCCACGGTCAGAAGGACGGACTGGTTAGATGTATTGGCCAAGCTAAATTGTCCCTCAGTGTACCGAACAGGGCTGGAGTGTGGTGACGAGGGGATTTTCACAATAACTTAATTGCAGTGTTAATGCAAGCCTACTTGTTACACTAATAAATAAACTTTAAATTTAACTGATGCCACACAAGAGAGGATTTAAACATCACCTCTTGACATTCAATGACAACACCATCGCTGAATTTCCCACTTAAAACTTCCTGGGGGTTACCATTGACCAGAAACTTAACTGGGCTAGCCACCTTCTTATGGGGGTCCGATTCCTGGCTTGGGTCACTGTCTGTGTGAAGTCTGCATGTTCTCCCCGTGTCTGCGTGGGTTTCCTCCGGGAGCTCCAGTTTCCTCCCACAACCCAAAGACGTGCTGGTTAGGGTGCATTGGCCGTGCTAAATTCTCCCTCAGTGTACCCGAACAGACACCGGAGTGTGGCGACTAGGGGATGTTCACAGTGACTTCATTGCAGCGTTAATGTAAGCCTACTTATGAAGTTTATTTTTATTCATGTCCCAACTAGGCTTCCATTAACATTGTGATGAAAGTTACTGTGAAAATTCCCTTGTGACACGAATAAATTAAAAAACCTTCATTCTCACCTGTTATTTATTTCACCTTTAGGTTTTTAAAAAAACTATACCTGTATCCCTCCTGCCACCGCCCGCCCAGTCCCTCCCACACTCTGCCCAGTAGCTTGAAGTGTTTGCTATAGCCTTATTCACCCTTTCCTTTTGGACACTTATCCTCTCCGCTCTTCAGATATCCGCATACAATCCCCTCCCTCTATTGGAAAACTGATACCAAGTATTTTCCTTAACAATATCACTATTTCCAGGCCCCACATAGCTTCTGACCATCCGTCCTTTCCTTGAATATAATTGTCACAGTTGTATATCTTCATTTCCACATCCCTTGCATGTTTCTTTTCATATTCCCTTTCTACATTTCCTGCTATCTGTTTTGTCAGCCTTTGATGTTATTTCTATCTCTCTTGCATTCTCCAGGAGTTTTTACTTTGCATTTCTGTACACTTTCTCTTTTTATTTTATAACCCCCCCCCCTCCACCTTCCCCGCCCCCCCCCCCCCCCCCCTTCCCTCTTTCATCATCTATGGCTCTCTATTTTACTTCTGGCAAGTCAAGTTCGTGCACACTCGAGTTGCAAGCTGGATCTTCATCAAGTTAAATTCTTTTGAACACCTCTGACTGATTCTGAGGCAGAATTGCCTGGGTTACTAGGGCTAGTCACTGTTTCATCCAATGATGACAGCTTTCCCGAAATCTCCAATCCCACTTGCTCTCTGATCCTCTCTTTCAAATGTAACATTGAACTCAAATCCATTTTGATCATCATTAGAGAAATGGAGATTGGGTTTTTTTGGCTGATAACTAATTCTGATTCATTACTCATTTTTGAAGTTCTAATGTCTGTCTTGTTGGTTCTAGGTCATAACATTCTCCACTTTGATTTTGTTGGGCGGCGCTGTGGCACAGTGGTTAGCACTGCTGCCTCACTGTGCCAGGGACCCGGGTTTGATTCTAGCGTTGGGTGACTGTCATAGAATCATAGAATCCAACAGTGCAGAAGGGGGCCAATTGGCCCATCAAGTTTGCACTGACCACAATCCCATGGACACCCTATCCCCATAACCCCATGCATTTACCCTACCTAGTCCCCTTGACGCTAAGGGGCAATTTAGGATGGCCAATCAACCAAACCCGCACATCTTTGGACTGTGGGAGGAAACCGGAGCACCTGGACGAAACCCATGCAGACACAGGAGAATGGGCAAACTCCACACAGACAGTGGCTCGATGCCAGGAATTGAACCCAGGTCCCTGATGCTGTGAGGCAGCAGTGCCAACCACTGTGCCACTGTGCCACTGTGCCCCACCTGTGGAATATGCAGACTCCACATTGTGTGTGTGGAGTCTGCACGTTCTCCCCGTGTCAGCGTGTGTTTCCTCTGGGTGCTCCGGTTTCCTCCCACAGTCTGAAAGACATCTGGTTAGGTGCATTGGCCATGCTAAATTCTCCCTCAGTTTGCCCAAACAGGTGCCGGAGTGTGGCGACTCGAAGGTTTTCACAGTAACTTCATTGCAGTGTTAATGTAAGCCTACTTTGTGACGCTGATAATATATAAAAGTGAACTTAAAGTAAAACTGCAATATCTATCTACTATCCAGAAATTTCTCCCTTTCTAATGTGTGTTCACCTGATTATCTCAACTTAAATGGAAGTTAAATTCCCCCCAATTAGACTGGGTGGACGAATGCAGCTCCAACAACACTCAAGAAGCTCAACACCATCCAGGACAAAGCAGCCCCGCTTGATTGGCACCACATCTACAAACATCCACTCCCTCCACCACCGACGCACAGTAGCAGCCGTGTGTACCATCTACAAGATGCACTGCAGGAACTCTCCAAGGCTCCTTCAACAGCACCTTCCAAACTCACAACCACTACCATCTTGAATTTCAAGGGCAGCAGACAGATGGGAACATCATCACCTGAATAGTCCCCTCTAACTCACTCATCATCCTGACTTGGGAATATATTGGCCGTTCCTTCACTATTGCTGGGTCAAAAATCCTAGAACTCCCTCCCTAACAGCACTGTGGGTGTACCTGCACCCACATGGACTGCAGTGGCTCAAGAAGGCAGCTCACCACCACCTGCTCAAGGGCAATATGTTCTTGCCTAAATAACAATGTCCACATCCTATGAATGAATAGAAAAAAGGTTGAGCCATTCTGTCTTTGCTTTGCCGAAGGGTCACCCAGACTCGAAACGTTGGCTCTGCTCTCTCTCCACAGATGCTGTCAGACCTGCTGAGATTTTCCAGCATTTTCTGTTTTTGTTTCAGATTCCAGCATCCGCAGTATTTTGCCTTTATCTGGATCCTTGTCTATTCTGTGCATTGATACATTCTGCCACTCACAGGCTGCTACCAGAGGCAGTGTGTAGTAACTGACTGAACTGGTGCCCCCCCCCCCTCCCCCCGACCTCCACCCACACTCCCCTCCTCACACAATGTAGAGTAACGGATGGAACTCAGCACCCAAACAGCACATCCTCATTACCCACCCACCCCACCCCCTTCCCGGTCTCTCCCCTTGGTGCGGTGGTGAGTTCCTTTCCTGTGGGAAGTGAGAGGGAGGTGGTTGCACTGCCCAATGTTCCTTGTTCATTTACCAGTGGGGACTGGACAAGAGTTCCCTGGCATCTACCCGATATCTCAGAAAACCACATTAGTATCAGCAAAATCCATATCCCATCAATTTGGTTTGATTAGATTTATTTTGATTTGATTTGATGATTTGATTTATTATTGTCACATGTATTAGTATACAGTGAAAAGTATTGTTTCTCACACGCTATACAGACAAAGCATACCGTTCATAGAGAAGAAAAGGCGAGGGTGCAGAAGGTAGTGTTACAGTCATAGCTAGGGTGTAGAGAAAGATCAACTTCATGCGAGGTCGGTCCATTCAAAAGTCTGACAGCAGCAGGGAAGAAGCTGTTCTTGAGTCGGTTGGTACATGACCTCAGACTTTTGTACCTTTTTCCCGCCGGATGAAGGTGGAAGAGAGAATGTCCGGGGTAAGTGGGTCCTTGATTATGCTGGCTGCTTTGCCGAGGCAGCGGGAAGTGTAGACAGATTCAATGGATGGGAGGCTGGTTTGAGTGATGGATTGGGCTACATTTGTGACCTTCTGTGAATGAATTGGGGGTTAAAAAAGCTCCTTTGGGGTGGGGAGAGGAATCTTTCTATTAGTGTGTCAAGGTGATGTGAGGAACATTGCGACATAGTCTAACACAGCTCCTGAGAATCTTTCCAATCCTTCCCAACGAAGTTCGGAAACTTGCTCCCAAGTCAGGATCACTGCAACTGTGACACACAATGCAATATGAATCCAGAGGCTCAAATGCATAATGCAGTGTGAATCCAGAGGCCGAGACACACAATGCAGTGTGATTCCAAAGGCTGTGACACACATGCAGTGTGAACCCAGAGGTTGAGACACACAATGCAGTGTGATTCCAAAGGCTGTGACACACAATGCAGTGTGAATCCAGAGGTTGAGACACACAATGCAGTGTGAATCCAGAGGCTCAGATGCATAATGCAGTGTGAATCCAGAGGTTGAGACACACAATGCAGTGTGAATCCAGAGGCTGTGACACACAATGCAGTGTGAATCCAGGGGCTCAGATGCATAATGCAGTGTGAATCCAGAGTGGTTCCAGCTAAGCTTTCCAAAAATATGCATGTCACATTTTTATAATGCAACCAAAATAAAAACAATGGGTAAAGTCACCTTTGCCACTTGTTTTGGGTGGCACGGAAGCACAGTTGTTAGCACTGCTGCTTCACAGCTCCAGGGGCCTGGGTTCGATTCCCGGCTTGGGTCACTGTCTGTGTGGAGTTTGCACATTCTCCTCATGTCTGCGTGGGTTTCCTCCGGGTGCTCCGGTTTCCTCCCACAGTCCAAAGATGTGCAGGTTAGGTTGATTGGCCATGCTAAAAAAAATTGCCCCTTAGTGCCCTGAGATGCGTAGGTTAGAGGGATTAGTGGGTAAAATATGTAGGGATATGGGGGTAGGGCTTGAGTGGGATTGTGGTCGGTGCAGACTGGATGGGCCGAATGGCCTCTTTCTGTACTGTAGGGTTTCTATGATTGTGGGGAGAACCTTGAAATTGAGGAAGGCGACATCTCGATTTTTTTTTGGATACAGATCAGGTTAGCAAAAGTGATATTGTGTGTGAGAGAAATAATCCCCACCCTGGGGTGACTTGTGGCCAGGGTGAGCTCGAGCAGAACTCTGACTGAGGAGAGAGGAAGATAATCGGTTATAAGTTGGAAAAGCAGTGAAGAGAAAAGTGTCAATTCGATTCATTTATTAAACAGCTAGAACACGGGCAGAAATGAAGCCCGGAATAATGTCAGTGTTTGTTAAGGTGTCCTCCACAGCATGCTTCGGCACTGTAATCCGAGCCCCGGATCGCCATCCGTTAAAATAATAATTTCTCAGCCCAAATATTGAACAGAGAGAAATGCACTGGGATTCCGAGAATTCCTCCGAGTGTGTGTGTGTGTGTGTTTCCACATTTTACCCTCGGATTCTCAATCTGTGCCTTACATTTTAAAACCAGTCCATCTCAATCCGACCCTCCCCCCGACTGAATTAACCGGGAGTCTGAGGGAGAATCGCGGTGCTAACGGAGTTGGATGTGGATTTTACAGTTCACGGGTGAGACAGTCATCCCTCTCTGTGCAAACCATGGCCATTCCCCCTCCCTGGTGCCGGCTCAGTATCTCACCTGTCTGGGGGCTGTATCACTTCGCACCCTAACAGTGTGCTGTGAAAGAATTCGATCCAGTGAACCCCTCGCCTGGCGGGGACACTGGAAAGCGAACATTTTGTTTTCACATATTCATAAAAAAACTTCCAGCCAAGACACATATGTCTGCAAGAACGCTTCAATTGGGGCAATTTCCGGATCTTCGCAATAAGTCAAATATTATTTCCTTCTTATCCTCGTCTCTAATACACTCTCTCATTCTCTCCCAGTCTGTTTCCTATCGGCAGAATCTTTCCCCAGTTCTGTTTCTGCCTCTTTACCCGCTCCTATTGATCACATTTTCTGTGTCTCTGCCTCTCACTGTGTCCAGCTCAGACTCCTTCATTCCCTTTCTCTCTCTCTCTCTTGTGTCTCAACATCTTTTCCCGACAGTTTCGATCTCCGAATATTAATCTCCCTGCTTCTGTTTCTATTTCTCTCTCTGTGCCCGTGCCTGCTTCTCTTTCTGTCTCAAACTCTCTCCCTCTCTCTCACTCTGTCTCCCAGTCTCAATCTCTCTTTCTTTCATGCTCAGTTTCTCCTCTCTCTCTCTCTCTCTCTCAGGTTCTGTCTTCTCTCTGTCTCTCTGTCCCTTTGCTTCAGACCGTCTCATTATCACTCTCTGTCTTGTTATCTCTCTTTATCGATATCTTTCTTTCTCTGTTTAATTCTCTCCATTTCAGTCCCTCTGTCTGTCCCCATCTCTGTGTCTCTCCCTCCATCTCAGCCTTTCTTTCTAACCATCTATCTTTCTCTCCCCTCCCCACCTACCTTTGTATCCCTTTCAATTGCTCTTTCTATCGGTCTCTGTGTCTCTTTCGCTTTGTGTGTCTCTATCTCTCTCTCTGCCCCCCTCTCTGTCTTTCTTTCTCTGTCTCTCTCTCTCTCTCTCAAATAATGTATTCCTCCGTTTCAATACCTCTTTCTATCAGTCTCTCTTTCTCCCTCTGGCTCTTTCTCTGACTCTTTTTCTCTCTCTGTCTCTCCTCTTTCTCTCTATGTCTCTCTTTCTGTCTATCTTACTCTGTCTTTCTCTCCTCTGTCTCGTTCTTCTCTCTCTGTCTATCTCAAATAAGATCTGCCTTCGATTCAACTCCTCTTTCTATTAGTCTTTCTGTGTGTCTCTGTCCCTCTCTTCGTGTCCCTCTGTCTCTCTCTCTCTCTCTCTCTGTCTATCTTTCTCTCTGCCTCTCTCTTCTCTCGGTATCTCTCAAATAATATCTGCCTTCGTTTCAACCCCTCTTTCTATCAGCCCCTCTGTATGTCTCTGTCTCTCTCTTTCTGCGTGTCTCTCTGTCTCTCTCTCTCTTCTCTATCTCAAATAATATCTGCTTCCGTTTCAATCCCTCTATCAGCCTCTGTGTGTGTGTGTGTGTGTGTGTCCCTCTCTCTGCGTGTCTCTCTGTCTCTCTCTGTCTATCTTTCTCTCTCTCTCTCTTCTCTATCTCAAATAATATCTGCTTCCGTTTCAATCCCTCTTTCTATCAGCTTCTCTGTGTCTCTGTATGTGTGTCTCTCTGTGCGTGTCTTTCTGTCTCTGTCTATCTTTCTCTGTCTGTCTCTTTATCGCAAATAATATCTGCCTCCGTTTTAATCCCTCTTTCTCTCTCTGTCCTCTCTACTTCTCTCTCTGTCCTCTCTAACTCTCAAATAGTTTGTTTCCGTTTCAATGCCTCTTTCTATCAGTCTCTCTGTCCCAGTCCTTTCCCCCCTCTTTCCCCCTACGTTCCTCACTCTTCCTTTCTCTCTATCTATCTCTGTCTCTCGCACTGTCTTTTCTGATGTTCTCTATAATGAGCTAAAATGAGAAGGAGGACGCCTAACATGGAGACTGGAGCAAATAAAATATGTCCTTAGTTTCGCGCTTGTTAATATTTTTTTAGCAGTGTCCTCTCAGTGCCGGCGCTAATAACGATCCGATATGAAATTGGAACGGATCGAATAAGAAGCACAATTTTGTCTGTTTGAGGGTAACAAGCTTTAATGCGGAAGTGGCAGTTTTGTGGACAGATTAGCCCCAAGGTGACAACCTGCAAAGCCTTCCCCGGGCAGCAGTGTTCCAGGTAAAGCAGTGAGAGGGTTGGGGGGTGGGATGCTGTACACAGTGACAGGTAGGGCTGGGATGCACCAGCACTTGGATCACACACATTTTTGGGGAGGAAGCTTTTCGTCAGGAGCGTATTTACTCGCAATTAATCATAATAAACGGTAAACAAGGTGTCGCCGTGAGAGGGGGAGTGACAACTCTCCCCTTGTCAACATGTCCTGAGCAATTAGCAGCTGCGGGGGGGCGGGGGGATATAACAAAATAGAGAGAGGAAATATAGATAAATGGAAAGTCAGGCAGCAGCTTTGGAAATGTTAACCCTCCACATGCCAGCGAGGAGCTTTAGAAAGATGTCAAGAGGAAGAGTGACCAGTCTCTGAAGTGTGTCCCCCCCCCCCCCCCCCGCTCTTCCATAAGGGGAGAGGACATTACAGGAGGGAGGGAGAGGGGTGAGTGTGTGCCATGAACCTTCAGTCTCTCCCAGGCTGTGGGAGTCAGAGGCAACACACACTCGGGGAATGAAGTACCCCCCTCCCCCCCACCCCCGGTCCCATCCCACTGCAAAGTCCCAAAGGCACCATCAGTGGGTTAAATAGAAGCAGGGACCCGCTGTAATCTCCCCTAACAAAAAAAATAAAGGTATTTAAATGTACCTCCAGCGCTTAAAGCGAGGAGAGGGGGTAGATTTGACAAAAAGTAATCCATCCTCCGCCCAGTAATTGATTTTAATGAAGAATTTCTATACTAATGAGAGCCGGGAGGGGTCCGGCGCTGGGGAAATGTCACAGTTGGATTCGGTTTGTTCCAGCTTTTTTTCCCCCCGTTCCTGTCTGGAATCTGGGATGCGAACTCCTCACATTCGGACAGAAAATAACCCCCCCGAAAAAAAACACGGATCAAACCTTGTGGGCAGGGATTGTTCTTATCCCTCTCCCCTCCTTTTTCCCATCTTAATTTATGCAGAATTAATTGAGATATCTTTTATATTTGATGTGTTGTAAAGTTAATGCGTAATTTATGTAATTAGTCAATTAACTATAATTTCAGCATATGTTCAAAATGCCCAGAAGGTGTGGTGTACAGGTACCGTTTGAATATCACAAGAAGCACCTAATTAATTTTACATGCATATTAATTTAGTATCTATTTAGCAGTTCCCTGTGTGATCCCAGATTTAATATTGATCTTTCCACGCGATTTTTCGAGGGAGAATTTGCGAACAGCGAAAAAAAAAGGGAGAAAATAACAGGCCAGTCTTTGGGAGAGAGTGAGAGAGAGAGAGAATGCCGACAATTACTCTTATTAAAACGGTAACTGCCTTCCTTCCCCGCCCAGATCACACGGAGGTCTGATTGTCTAATAAAAGGTAAATTAATGAACATTTTAATTAATAAAACGGCAGCATTGTAACCACTATGATAATGAAGTTAAATGAGTACGTTGTAAAATATTCACTAATCCAGCACACCGCCTTTAATTTTACTCAGTACTAAAGGGCTTTGAGCAAGATAATGAGACGCCCTGTCTGCTAATTAATTGACAGGCTCCTGAATATTCATACGGACGAGGGGCCAATACGTTCCTAATTGCTCTGTAGAATGGATCTCCAAGGAAAGTAAATCGCCATAGACTTAATTAAAATAATGTATTCCAGATATATCACACTGAAGGTGAGATATTCGGCGTCAACTATTAGGAGTGTGACACTTGGTAAAGAATGTTTTTAGCCAGAACTGGTATCTTTAACTATCGCCCCTCCTGTAACCGAACTCTGTTTATTTACCACATTCACTTTCCGGTGTCTATTTTGTGATTTAAATAGAACACCCCAACCCCCCCCCCCCCCCCCCCCCCACGGCTAGCGTTTGTTAATTTCCACGTAGTGTGTTGGTGTATTTAGCCAAATGTTTGTGTTAACTGAGATTCACACCGCCAGCGGTTAGTACTTGTTTATTCATTATCTGGGGAAAATCTACATGGCCTGAAGAGGCAGTGAGAATCTCTCTGCACACGGCCGCTCCGACAGCCCTGCTTCTCAGGAGCAGCAATTCACCAATCCCCCCCCCCCCCCTCCCCCAGCCCCACCTTTCCTCCCTTGTCCATCTCTACCACCCACTCCCCAAATCTACCCCCCTGTCCATCTCTACCACCCACTCCCCAAATCTACCCCCGTCCATCTCTACCACCCACTCCCCAAATCTACCCCCCTGTCCATCTCTACCACCCACTCCCCAAATCTACCCCCCTGTCCATCTCTGCCACCCACCCTCCAAATCTACCCCCTGTCCATCTCTACCACCCACTCCCCAAATCTACCCCCCCTGTCCATCTCTACCACCCACTCCCCAAATCTACCCCCCTGTCCATCTCTACCACCCATTCCCCAAATTTACCCCCCGTCCATCTCTGCCACCCATTCCCCAAACCTACCCCCCTGCCCATCTCTACCACCCCATTCCCCAAACCTACCCCTGTCCATCTCCACCACCCACTCCCTAAATCTACCCCTTGCCCATCTCTGCCACCCATTTCCCAAATCTACCCTTGCCCATCTCTGCCACCAATTCCCCAAATCTCTCTCCCCTGCCCATCTCTGCCACCCACTCCCCAAATCTACCCCCTGTCCATCTCTGCCACCCACTCCCCAAATCTACCCCCTGTCCATCTCTGCCACCCACTCCCCAAATCTACCCCCTGTCCATCTCTGCCACCCACTCCCCAAATCTACTCCCTGTTCATCTCTGCCACCCACCCTCCAAATCTCTCCCCCACCTCCGCCTTTCCCCACTTCACATGTAAGTAATTTGCCCCATTAACCCAGCACCCCAGGCGCGTTGTAATCATTCCTTTCCTGTTGCAGGTTTTCCTGTCCGCCACATTCACCCGCACGGCCCCTTGTCCCGAGGAGTATTTTAATTTGCCA